>NW_012267279.1:3818361-3923411 GCF_000151885.1 Dipodomys ordii | reverse complement strand
AAAAAAATAAAAAATAAATAATAAATAAAACTGAAACTATCGTGGAAAAACTAGAACAAGCCATTGTAGCTACACATCTTTAATTTGTCATATAAATACATTTGAAGGAAATAATGTTTTGCTATCATACTTTATTCATACTCCTTTGTGTAATTTGTAAGTTTTTTTTTTTACATAATTGGGTCATTAATTATCTTGTCTTTATTCTAGGGGCTGAACCCAGGATCTCACACTCAAACACTATACCACTACTTAAGCTATATGCCCACATCCTTTACTTTGATTTATGTTTTTATTTTATTCTGAGACAGGATTTAAAAACAAAGGGATCAAACTTGGGATCTTCCTACTGAAGTCTCTTCACCTTATCCAGCTCAATTTTCTTATTTTAACCAGTAGCAGTACTTGAGCTGACGACCTTATACTTGCATAACAGGCACTCTACCGCTTGAGCCATGCTTCTAGTTTTGCCTCTTGCTGATCACAATTTGCAGATGGAATTTCGAGGATCTCTTCAGCTCAGACTGGCTTTGAATGATGATTCTCTAGGCACCAGCCTCTTGAATAGTTAAGAGTACAGGTATGAGCCACCAGTGCCCAGCTTCAATATTCTTTTTATTTTTTTAATTCCATCCTGATCAGTATTAGGTCTTGACCAGAAGAACTAAGCCTCATGATCATGCTTTTGTCAATGACACATACACTTTTGAGGACATGCATCATAGGTCTATTAAAATTAAGTAACTGAGCCTGGCTGGCACCAGCTGCTCACACCTGTAATCCTAGCTATTCAGAAGGCAGAGGTCTGAGGATCGTGGTTCAAAGACGGCCCAGGCAGGAAGGTCCATGAGAATATTATCTTCACTCAACCACCAGAAAATCAGAAGTGGAGCTGTGGCTCAAAGCGGTAGAATGCTAGCCTTGAGCAAAAAAGCTCAGGGATTGGGCCTAGACCCTGAATTCAAGCCCTAAGACTGACCCCCCACACACACACACACTCCCCGCAGAAAAAAAAATAGTTATTGTTTTCTCCACAAAGTCCTCCTGGAGCCCAAGTAAAATGTTAAATTCAGCAACGAGTGGCATTTTAAAATATTATCTATTTATAATCACAAACAAGTTGAAAAATTCTATTTTTAAGTTACTAAAATTACTCATTAAAATACATCAAACTTCTAAGCAGAATAGGGGACTTTAAAAGAGATGGTAAAGCTCCCCGAAAGGAAACTGCTACACGTTGGGGCAGAAAAGAGGTTATTGGTAGGGGGAGAGCAAAGTGCACATGATGGAGGCACGCAGAGAGAGATGGTAAGGAAAAAGAGAAAGAGGAGGGGACTCCGGGAGGCGGGACCAGAGGCGGGGAGATTAAGGCAATGAACTCAGTGGGTCCTTTGCTGACTCACAGGTGATCCACAGTTCCCAGGTTTAGAGGTGTCAGGGGCTGTTCAATGTACGGTGGATAAAATCTTATTTCTTACATAACTAGAAAGATTTTTCGGATTTCCCGGAAAAAATAAAGTTTTCTAATACAGTGCATTTGCATACCTAGATAAGCAAAGTTGACTACTTTCTTTTCTTTTTCTTGTATTATTAGTATTGTCAGGAAATGCCCCCCTCACAGACCTAATTTCCGCCCTCAAACACGGCGCCTGCGCAGTAGGCGAGGCACCTCCCACTTCCAGCCACGCCCCCCACGGTATAAAAGGAGCCTCCAAGGCACCAGACATCCCCTTTTTCTCCCCTTCCTCATGAGAGCTTGGCCTTGTTAACTCCGCTGGCAATAAATCTTTTCTTCTACGTGACTTCTGCCCACGTGGTCTTTTGTGTTACTTTCTGCCTGGGTTACATTTTCTTTTCAAGTATTATTATTATTAGTAGTAGTAGTAGTATTTTGTCGGTCATAGGACTTGAACTCTGGGCCTGAGCACTGTCCCTCAAGCTCTTCAGCTCAAGGCGAGCACTCTACCACTTTAGCCACAGCGCCACTTCTGATTTTCTGGTGGTTTATTGACATTGTCTCATGGACTTTCCTGCCTGGGCTGGCTTTGAACCCCAATTCTCAGATCTCAGCCTCTTGAGTAGCTAGGATTACAGATGTGAGCCACTGGTGCCCAGAAACTACATTTTAAAGATTGAAATCAAATATATCACGCATTGAAGTAGTTTATCATTTTGTCTTTATTGTTCAGAGGTTAGATCATGATTATCATCATGAGACCAGACAGCATTATAGCGGTAGAGATGGAAAAGTATAGGAAATAGAGCATCCCAGGACAAATACATTCCACTTTTAAGTGTATCTTTTGTTAACATATTCCTGAATTTAAGTTCCAAAGCTTTTAAAAGAATATCTGAGCTGAGTGCTGGTGGTTCACACCTATAATTCTAACTACTCAGGAGGTTGAAATCTGAGGATCACAGTTTGAGGCCAACCCTGGACAGGAAAATCTGTAAGACTCTTTTATCTCCAATTAACCACCAAAAAGCCAGAAGTGGAGCTTTGGCTCAAGGAGGTAGAGTGCTAGCCTTGAACAGAAAACTAAGGGACAATACACAGTCCCTGAGTTCTAGGACATCACAGATGAACACGAATATATATATGCTTTCTTTGCCACAAAATTATAGTGTGGGAGAATATCCAATTATTTTATTTTTGTAGTAATTTGAATTTTTGACAAATTTTGAGGTTTTATAATCTTGAAAAATACTTTTAAAATACTGTATGGTTGGGCCTTGTGACACAAAATAATAATAGCCTTTATTTAGTATATCTATTTGAATTGGTTTCCAGTACAGAAAACTTTATTTTAATCTGGTATTATTAGGAAAGAAGGTATTTTATGTAGGAGAATTTTCTAGGTACTTTAAGCTCATTCCTCTAATTCCACAGATAAGGTTTATTTTAACCATACTTATTTTTTTACTTCTTAATATGCTACACATACCTCTACTTTCTTAAACAGACAGTAGTCAGCACAATGTGACTTTCTTGGTACTGGGGTGGGGCTTGACTACACATTCATGACTGTGTGGTTTTTTTCACTGAACAATCTCTGCATTCACCAAATCCCTCAAATTCTGGCATGTTGTGTTGAGGCCTCTTGCCTTATATATGGAGTAGAATAATTTCAAAGTTTCCTGTTTGTGGTTTCTAATAAGGAATGGTACCAGGGAAGGAAAGTAAGCTTGAATTCCAGCTCTAGATGCTTTGCTGGTTGTTCAATTTAGAAAAAATTTGAATTTATTCTATTTATTTTTGGCAGTTTGAACTTGCTAGTTTGCGCAGGAGTTCTACCACTTGAGCTATAGCCACAGCCCTTTTTGCTTTTAGTATTCTTTTGATAGAATCTCACTTCTCTGCCTATCCCCAGGGGCCAGCCTTAGAAATCTGCCTACCAATGCTTCCTGCATAGCTGAGACCACAGATAAGGAACAGATAAGCCTGACTTTTTGGTTGAGATAGGGTTGTTAACGTTTTTCTTTTGCCCAAACTGGCTGCCAGCCACAATCCTTTCCGTCTCTGCCCCTAGCCTTATTCAAGTTTTTAAAGCTTGTTTCTTCATCTGAAAAATGATGACACTGATTTACAGAATGGTTATGAGTTCAATAATATATTGTCAAGGGTTTAGGGCTCTCCAGTTCTTAGTTTCCTTACCTGTGTGCTGCTGTCACTGACAGGTCTTGTTCCTGCTAGCTCTTCCGTCTCTTACTTTTTCCTCTAGTTTCTAGACTATGAAGCAGGAACCTTATGACTGTCACCACTGCATCCACAGAGTTACCTGAAAGTATGGGTTCTAGTAAAACATTATTTGAGCCGGGTACCAGTGGCTCACGCCTATAATCCTAGCTACTCAGAAGGCTGAGATCTGAGGATCACGGTTCAAAGCCAGCCTGGGCAAGAATGTCCTTGAGACTCTTATCTCCAATAAACCACCAGAAAACCAGAAGTGGCACTATGGCTCAAGTGATAGAGTGCTAGCCTTGAACTGAAGAGCTGAGGGACAACGCTCAGGCCCAGAGTTCAACCCCCCCCCAAAAAAAAAACAACACTATTTGAATCCAAACTCTGTTTCTGTGTCTCTGTATCTATCTGTCTGACTGTCTCTCTCTCTCTCTCTCTCTCTCTCTCTCTCTGTCGGCACCAATACCAGGACTTGAAATCAGGTCCTGGTGCTCTAACTCAGCTTTTTTTGCTCTTAGCTAGCTTTCTACTACTTGAGCCATACCTCCATTTCCTGCTAGAGAAAAGAGCATCTTGGATTTGTCTGCCCCGGCTGCCTTGAAACTAGGATCTTCAGATTTCAAACTCCTGAGTAGGTCTGATTATAGATATAGATATGAGCCACTGGCACTCAGCCTGACTGTACTACTTTTTATTGTGTGATTTTAGGCAAATTATTTCATCTCTGTCTGGTGCTCTGTATACTCAGATGAAAATAAGGGGAATCATAATAACTACCTCAAACATTTATGTCAGCTATTCAAGTACTTATTCCTTACTCAGAGTTAACATACAATGTTAAGATCTACACAGATCAGAAAAACATTACTTCGTATTACTTCTAGCCTCTTCTGAGGCCAGAAGAAGAAAATGATCAAATTTATTTAAATGAATTGAAAGTTTTTTCTACTAGTAAACTCTAGGAACTTTTGATATCTTCTTCCTCCTCATCCTCTTCTTTCTCCTCTTCTTCCTCGTCCTTCTACTCCTCTTCCTCCTTCTCTAGCTCTTCCCTCTCCTTTTTCTTTATTATAGGCAGCTCAGAAGGTTTCCTTTTACTTCTTTTTTTCTCTGGGGCTGTTTGACTCCATTTTCTCTGTTTCATTACAACGATAGATGTAAAGCTTTCTCCTAAGTCAACCAGTTTGCCTGTCCTATCAAACATACAAATATTTGTCACTTTTATCCATGTGTGGCCAACCATGTGAACAGCCAGGGCTACCATTTACCATTGTATTAATAAAAATTCAGTGTTTGTATTTATAAATCTTAACACCTAAATCATCTTGTAATTGAATAAAATTGTCAAATATTTGCATTATGTGTTCCATTTCTTTGTGTTTAATGATCATCTGTTTGTCTTTTACTATTAGCCTGGTTTAATCCTCCAGTTGAATAATCGGTTGGAATTTGAAAACAGTTAAGAAGTGAGGCTGCATAGCTATGATTGAAGAGTAGGAGCAACAAAATATTTAGGATAGTAGTCTCATAAATGGTATCTATTTATAGCTCTAATCAAACAACTGAATACAGAAATTGAATAAACAAAGGTTTATCTGAATGTCACGGTGCAAAAGAGCTTAGTTTCTTATTTCAAATCAGTCATTATTATGTTCCTTTTATGCTTATTTATCAAGACATACCATGACTTCTGATTCTAACATCAGTAGACTTCTGACAATTTCTCCTCAATGTCAAGAATCACATATAAGCTGGGTGCTGGTGGCTCATGCCAGTAATCCTAACTACTCAGGAGGCTGAGATCTGAGGACCACAGGTCAAAGCCAGCCCCAGGTAGAAAGTCCATGAGACTCTTATCTCCAATTAACCACCAGAAAACCAGAAGTGGCACTGTGGTTCAGGTGGTAGAGTGCTCACCTTGAGCTGAAGAGCTGAGGGACAGCGCCAAGGCCCAGAGTTCACGACAAAAAAAAAAAATAAAACCCACATATAAATCTGTAAATAGGCACATGTACCCTCCCTCCCCCACTCCTTTCCTGAGAGAGAAAAATCACATCTGCAGAGCAAAAACTAAGCACAGCAGGAGGCTGAGTCTGAGGATAGTGGTCTGAAGCCAGCCCGGGGATGGAAAGGCCAATGAAACTCTTATCTGCAATTAACCACTAGAAAACTGGAAGTAGTGCTGTCGCTCAAGGGGTAGAGTGCTAGCTTTGAGCTGAAGAGCTCAGGGATAGTACCCATGCCCAGAGTGTAAGCCCGTGACTGACAAAACAAACAAAAAACAGTAAGTAAAAAGGAAGATACCTAATAAAAATCCCAGTATTGTCTGAGAGGTAAACTGGTCTCCAGCATGGGGAGACAGGAGTGATGGTTAAGATTCCCAAGATAGTTGGGTGCCAGTGGCTCACGCCTATAATCCTAACTATTCAGGAAGCTGAGGATCACGGTTCAAAGCCAGCCTTGGCAGGAACGACTGACTGTGAGCCTCTTATCTCTAATTAACCACCAGAAAACCAGAAGTGATTATGTGGCTCAAGTGGTAGAGTGCTTGCCATGAACTGAAGAGCTCAGGAACAGTGCTCAGGCCCAGAGGTCAGGCCCCATGACCGACAAGATAGGAGAGGGGTTTCTCTGTGATATCACTTTGAGAAGTTTCTTAGGTTGGTTATATGGGGTTAAGCTTGATTATTTTTGTTTTCATTTTGTTTGGATAGGGTCTTACCATGGAACCCAGACTCTTCATGATCCTCCTGTCTCAGCTACCCAAGGGCTAGGATTACAGGTGTGAATCACTATGCCTGGTTTAGATTGGGTATCTGATCTAGAGGACAATTTTAAGGGTGTGTGAAGCAAAAGTCTAGTGATACATTTTATCTTGTCATCATCCAAAAGAATAGTAATAGGGCTTAATACATAGATATAATAACTGGAGATAGAGATACTAATTGCTCTTCTTTAATCACTACATATTATATATCAAATTAATGCACTGTATCTATAAATATGTAGAAATATGCATTTAATTGCATGTTTTAAAAAGTTAAAATACAAGCAAGCAAACTATAGCATATGGATCAAATCCAGCCAGTTGACGGTTTTTGTTAATAAAGTTTTATAACAATACATGCACACAAGAGTAGTAAGGAGTATTAAAAGTGGAGACAGGTGATTTCTCTGCTGATATTTGAAGAATATGTCCCTTAACTATGTATCCCCTTTACTGCCACTGAAATTTTCCATACTACAAAGGTGTGTGTGTGTGTGTGTGTGTGTGTGTGTATGTGTGTGTGTATGTTAGAAAGAGGGATGTAAGAAATACATTAACCAATGGCATACATATTTGGATTTCAATTCAAAACAGTCTGTCTGAATATTTGAAGATATTAAGAAAATATTCAGGGTTTTATTTTAAATGTGATAGTAGTATTGCACTTAATCTTTGAAAAAATATCTTTATTTATTCATTTTTTTTTTGGTCGGTCGTGGGGCTTGAACTCTGGGCCTAGGCACTGTTCCTCGGTTTTTCGCTCAAGGCTAGCGCTCTACCACTTGAGCCACAGCGCCACTTCTGGCTTTTTTCTTTTTGCTTATGTGGTGCTGAGGAATCGAACCCAGGGCCTCAGGCATGCAAGGCAAGCGCTCTACCACTGAGCCACCTTCCCAGCCCTTGAAAAAAATATCTTTTAAGAGACCTCTGAATACACAGCTGAAATTACCTGGCACCTAGAGTTTGTTTGGAAATAATCCAATGGGTGTGTTTGAATGAGTTGAAACTGTTGAAAACTGGAGAATGGTCATGATGTTCTTAAGACTATACTCTCTCATTCTGTATGTGTTGAAATTTTCTACAATAAAAAGGTTTTTGAATAATGCCTTAGGAAGAAAAAAGTCTCCCACCAACTGAGAAAGCTTAGGCTAGCTAAGTCTAGAAATGAAACTGCCTCTATGCTAATCTGTGATACTGATTTTATCTGAGTAGAGATGGAGGTTGGGGGGCTGGTAACACTTGGTGGGGGCGTGTGGTGACTCAGGTCGGTGGGGAGCCTGGGAGCTCTGTACAGTGACACAGTGGGGTGGAGTTGTGAAGCAACTGATCTCTAAGAGGTAACTGTGGAGGCAGGAGGCATGGGATGATTAAGGCAGGATTTGAAACTGCCTGGGGGATCCATCTGAGAAAATATTAAAGTGGTAACAGTTTGGGAATCCATCCCCAGAGAAGCAGAGCTCAAACAGGAGAGTTCAAATGGCAAAATCCAGGATTTCTCTACTTAGGCCTGTGAGGAGATCACAGACAAACAAACTGAATTTAGGGAACAATTTGCTATTTTAAATACTAAAGAGACAGAGACTAGAAGAAACTAACAAGAAAGAATTTGGGATTGTGTGGTACCTATCAGGCTGTAGGGATGATATAGGGAGAATTAAACTGAATGTCACACATTTATATTCCTTTAATTTACCAAATATACGTGTAGTTGCTACCTCACTCTGTGTGGCCCACACCTCCCCAGTATTCCCTGACAATGTGTTAAATTCCCAAATTATAACTCTAGAAATAGGAAAATATTTTGGATACTGAATAAAAGAGGAACTTGTAGCAAAACATCTGAAATAGTTTTCAAAAATGAATGAAAAATATGATCCTGCATAGTCTGGGGGTGTGGCTAGAAGGTAGAATGCTTGCCTAGCATTCATGAAGACCTGCATTAATCCCAGGTTCATACATCATGGCAGAATGAGATGATAAACTGCAACTTTCTGAAGTAAGTATATAGAAATGCTGAATCAATATAATAACAAAAATAACAGTGAAATACCTAACTGAAATTGAGAAACAAAGAGAAAAATGAACCCTCTTGACAAGGGAAAACTGTAGCCAGTGACCTGAATATAAGTGTCAGGGCTAGTGGCTGGAGCTTCCATGTTTATATGAGACAGGAATTCCTGTGAACCTATAGGGAAGGGGCTAAACTAAGACTTCTGCTAATTCCTGGACTCAGTGAAAAGGAGCTATAAAAGTGCCATCAGACTGAACAGATAGCAATTTATTATCTACCCTGAGTTCTAGGTAGAGAAAATTTTTTTCCTTCGAGAAATCTAAATGCCAAATTTCATAATTGTTGAGTTCAGAAGAAAAAGAGAGAGCGAGAGAGATTGAAAAAGCAACAGAAAACTAGGGAGTGGACCTTGTGGTACATACCTGTAATACCAACTACATAGGAATCAGGCATTAGAAAGATCTCAGTTCAAGGCCAGCCCTGAACAAAACCATGAGACCCTATCAAAAAAGAAACAAAAGAAGGGTTGGGATATGGCTCAAGTACCAAAGCACCTGTCTAGCAAGTGTGAGACCCTGAGTTCAAACCTAAGTAAAAGTTCAAACCTAAGGGGGAAAAAAAGGCAAAAATTTAACTTTAGACCATTCAGAGACAGGATTTCCAAATGGCCAGTATTTAGGCTTTCTTACTACAGGTGCCCTTAATCATAAGAGAAATGTCAATACAAATCATAATGTGATAGGACACTCATTAAGGTAGCTAAAGTGATAGCAACAGAAAATAATAAAGGTTGGTGAGCATGTAGACACACAAATGTAAAGGCTTGTTTGATTGTCCATGATCTCTTATTTGCATTATTGCATATTCTCTTAGCTAGCCACTCTGATCATATACAAGTATAATTTTTGTATCACACTTCTGCTAAAGATTTTTTAACAGTTCCTCCTTGCCAAACTCCTTGGTATGACACAGCATAGCATACAATGACTTCAGCACTCTTCTCTTAGAAACTTTCCCACATCTCACCTTTCAGTGTCTTTGCCACACCCAGTAAGCAGCTATGCCACCCTCTGTACGTTTTTTGACATCACAGGCTGTGAGAAACAATCTTGTTCTCTTGGCTAGCACCTACTTATTTTTTAGGATTCATCTCAATAGTCACCTCCTTTCTGACATGATTGGCTGACTTCACTCTCACACAAAACTGATGACTCTTTTCTCTACATTTATTCTAATTTCTCACAAAATATATTTCTAAGACAGTGGCTATAAAAGTTTATTGTACTTTATATATTCACTTGATAATAAGTGAATAATTTCCATATCCATAGCCTGAAATCAGTGGATATGGTCAATAACTATTTGATGAAAGAATAAAATCTGAGATGCAAAAATATGTGCAATTAGTCCATACTCAAATAAACCAATTTTAGGGATGGAAACACAATCTAAATCTTGTCAGCTTTCCATTTTTCTCTTTTCACAGTATTTTCTTTTTGCTACTCCAAAATAACTGTTTGCATACATATGTGCTAGGCTATTCTTTGGTGTTCAAGCATATTTCTTTAAAACATTAAAATCTTACTAACTTGTCTTTGACATTTCCCAAATATAACTAAAATGTCAGAGCTAGCATTTGGGGCCTACAAATCTTTTGAGTGAAAGCCCAGGCCTTCAAATTGTGTGCCATTCACAGGTTTAAAATAGGAACATAGTCTACACTGACTATGAGTTATTTGGAGACTGAGAAGATTAGAAGAAAATAATTTTATTTTCAGAAGAATGTGAAAGGTAGAAGCTAGAAGAGATTATCTACTGAGAATCTGAATATTAAAATGAACATACACACACACACACACACACACACACACACACACACATTCACAGTCTTATCAATCTCAAATCCAAGAGTCTCAGCAAGAGTTCAATATATAACTTAGGTTCTCCTGGTCCTAAAAAAGAAGTCTGCTTGGAATTTTTGGTAAAACAACCAACTTTCAACCGACTAAAAGGATATAATCTTTTGCCAGTATAAACTATGAACATTTTGGACTAAACCAGAACAGATATGTTCATTTGCAGCAGAGGAAACATTTGCCATGAAAGAAGAAAAGTGTTTCCAACAGTTTCTCCAAGTTATAAAAAAAAAAAACAACCAAACTGGTATGTCCAATTTCCTCTGTATCATTTACCAACAAATTATATTTATTGAATGTTGTTCTAGAGAAAAGTACTGCACCTTAAGTATTCATCGAAGGTCCATGTGTAAAGGCTTGCTTCCCAAGCAAGCAGGAAGTGGTGGGACATTTAAGAAGCGAGTCCTAGTTTAGGGGATTGAGAGTATGCCTTTGAAGAGGGCAGTGGAACTCCAGCCCTTCCCTGCTTTTTTCTTTGTTTCCTGGCCATGAAGTGAGTGGTTCTGCTCTCCATCCCCGTATGTTCTGCTCAATGATGTGCTACCTCTTTCTAGGCCCAAAGACCATGAGGATAATGATAATGGACTGAAACTCCCAAAACTATGAGTCAAAATCAACCTTTTCTCTCTATGCTGATTTCAGATATTTGTTGTAGTTATGGAAAGCAAACTAACGCAGGTATTCCTACTATGTTAACAAAAACCTTATGTTCATACCATAACTCTGTTTTCTGCATTTCTTTAGTAGAAAGAGTAGAAACAGAATTTTAGTTGATTTTGACATAGTCAGATGATAGGTACAAGAAACTTCTTGAATTTTTCCAATCAACTTCCCAGATCAAAACTTTTTTTTGTTGTTGGTCATGGGGCTTGAATTCTGGACCTGGGCACTGTCCTTAAGCTCTTCAGCTCAAGGCTAGCACTCTACCACTTGAGCCATAGGGCCACTTCTGGTTTTCTGAGTGGTTTATTGGAGATAAGAGACTCATGGATTTTCCTCCTCGGGCTGACATTGAACCATGCTCTTCAGATCTCAGCCTCCTGAGTAGCTAGGATTACAGGCATGAGCCACCAGCGCCTGGCTGTCCCAGATCAAAACTTTTTTTTTTTTAAAGAAATCCACTTAATTTTCTTTTTTAAATCTAATACCTGAGTTCCAAGAATTTACTTTCTTACTGAAATGACTAGATTTCTGTATATACCAACTTTGAAGCCACACATAAGCAACTATGTCTATAGACTGAGTGGATGGTATTTGGAGGCCCACTCACTTTCCATGACTGAACTGTTCTGAATTCAAATGATTGCAGATTGCATAGGACTATGTAGAACTGTATGATGAAAGGAAAGTCATAATTTTAAAAAGGATTTCTCAGCCAAGAGCTAGTGGCTCATGCCTACTCAGGAGGCTGAGATCTAAGTATCTCAGGGCAGCAGGAAAGTTTGTGAGACCCTCTCCAATCAAGCACACACCTACAAAAAAAAAAAAAAAAGGTGGAGGCTCAAATGGAATAGTGCTAGCCTAAAGCAAAAAAGATCAGGGACAACACTCAGGTCCTGAGTTCAAGCCCCAGGCCTGGCACAAAAAAAGTGGAGAGGAGAAGCTTCTTAGTTTTGACATATAAATGAATATAACCTTCATTTTCTAACCTGAATTTTTAGCACAAACCCCAGCATATATCTCTGATACTGACTCAGTTGAAAGTACGGTATATTGATCATTTTACTGTCCCCTAAGGTTCTCTTCTTAAGCATTTGCACATAATTTCTCCTTCAAGAAAAGCTAAATGAACCAATAGTAAATCATGTTATACAAAAGAACTTAGTGTCAAGGATAGAGCTGAGGAAGTATGGTGAATTTACTGGCAATGTGTTGGTCTTCTTAATTCTAAGAAATATATTTATTCTATTTCATGAAACTACTATATGCTTGTCACTTCTCTGATTAGGTTCAGCAGTCCATAATGTAGACTGTAAGACAGTAATGCCATCAAACAAGATAGAAGTTTGCTTTTCTGTAAACTTAAAGTCAGGAGGTAGAGTCCACAGCTAGTATTGCAGCTTCATGGTCATTAGGGACACAATTTCTTAAATATATTTATGTTTCTCCATTCAAGGTATTGTTTTAGGATGTCATTTTATATTCACTGCAGACTTACTAGCTAATCTGTTATTTTTGTGGTTAACATTGTTTAGAAATACTGGCATTTGAACTCAGAGCCTGATGCTTCTTAGGTAGGTGCCCTACTACTGGAGCCACGGTCCCAGACCTTGTTTGCTTTGTTTTTGAAAGATGTTCTAAAAGGTTTAGAGTATGAATTTCAATTTATTATAATTTCACACAGTAGCAAACATTCATGTATATTGCAAGACCTTTCTATATAATTCCATTTCCTCCTTCCATCCTTTAAGCAATTTATTGTCAAACATTTTTCTTCCACATACATTATGCTCCTACAGTACACTGTTAATTTTTTCCTTTAAATTATCTTTCAAAAACTTTTCAATGAAGGAGAAAAGTTTTGCATTTACTCATTTACTTATATGTACCATTTCTGACACTTTTTTCCTTTAGCATAAATCCAATTTCCTTGCAGTCTCATTTTTCTTATGCAGAAAAGTTGTCTTAACCTTTCTTTAGTTCAGTTCTGCTGAAGACATTGTCTAAGCTTTTGTTTTCTTTAGCCTTCATTTTTGAAAACTATTTTGTCTAAAAACAGTATTTTACATGACAATTTTTTTCCTTTGAGCCCTAAAAATATGCCTTTTATTGTAGTCTGCCTTGAATTTTTATTGGAAGTATACTAAATTCTTATTTTGTTCCTGTCTACATAATATGTCTTGTTCCTCTGGCTGCTCTTAGTATTTTCTCTTTGTCGTTGGCTTTCAACAGTTTGATAAGGATGTCTCTTTTTTTGTGTGTCACCTCCACCATCCCTCTTGCTGCATCCCTTCTTTCACCTGGAACTGCAATTATGCAAGGTTTAGAAACTTGGTATTATCCTACAAATTGCTGAGGTTTTCTTTTTTCTCTGTACCATTTTTATTCTGTGCTTTATTTGGTTAGATTCTATTGCTTTGTAATGTACTTTTTTGAGTGTCTTCATTTGTTCAGTGTCTATCCTGTAAATTTTATTTCAGAAGTTATAATTTTAATCTCTAGGTTCTAGTTTTTATGACTTTAATTTCTCCTGTATATGCAGTGTGGTTATTGTACCCATTTTCACATTGTCAACTGCTAATTCTGTCATGTGCACTCGTGGTTTTATGTAGATTGACTTTATTCTTGTCTATAGATTACATTTTAGTGCTTCTTTGTGTATCCTAGTGTTCTTGTCTCCTCCCAGGCATTTTCATGATCTACCTGCGTACATCTGAAGGGCTGGTGTCTACGTGGGTTCTATTATTGATTACTTATCTGCTGAGCATACTATGCTACAATAGTATTTATTCCCATAATGCTCTTATACTGCTCTAATCTTCTTTCCAGAACCCAAGTCACATATGTAACCTACTACTCCACTTACTTTTCTATCTAGATACCCCAGAGTCATCTCAAACTCCACATATCCAAAGAGAATTCGTTATATTCCCCCTCATAGCTGTTCAACTCCTATATTCTGTGACTCAGTGAATGGTTCCTCTAGATGGTAATTATACAAACCAAAAATCTGGGAGTCATCTTTAGCTTCTTCCTTCTAGTGGATTTATGATTGCTTGCCAGCTCCTATTCTTATTCTGGGTAATTGTTTCAACTTTTTTTTTTTTTTGTCAGTTGTGGGGCTTGAACTCTGGGCCTGGCCGCTGTCCCTCAGCTCTTCAGCTCAAGGCTAGTGCTCTACCACTTGAGCCACAGCGCCACTTCTGGCTTCTTATGTGGTGCTGAGGAATCGAACCCAGGGCCTCATGCATGCAAGGCAAGCGCTCTACCACTGAGCCACCTTCCCAGCCCTGGCCACCATTTTTAGTTTATGTGCAGACATGTGACTCACTTATTAAGGCTTCTGGGAAAAGATGTTGTACTTGCTATTCTCCCCACTTTACAGTGTTCTCACATCTCTCTCCTTCCCTATTAAAATACACAAAGTCCTAGTAATCTTCACATTCATATGAGCTTTAAAGCATTTCCTGGCCTTTCTAGGGTCTGGATTAGTATGCACCTTCCTATTACAGTACTTGCCACATGGAATCTATTCATCTCTTTTGTAGAATAACCATTTTGAAAAAAAAAGGTATGTTTTGTTTACATTTTTGTATCTCTATTTCTAAGCCCTAATAAAGTGCCTGGTACATTGCAAACATTCAATACATATTTTTCCAATAAGCAAATAATTATGTGGTCTGCAGGCATCAGAATTACTGATCCTGAGATTCTTTGGAAACCAACTCTTTCTTCTGTAAATGTGTGTTTGCTTCCTGGGCATGAACCCTTTTCTTCCACAGTGTTGACTTCTAGGTAAACTGAGAGGGGAAATCAAAGAGCTTAGGAGCAAGTTATCTCTAGCCCTCTGAAAAGTTAGTAATGAGTCCTGGCTTTCTCTGCCCTTCTCATCATCACTTATGCATACCTGAATGCCCAGAATGGGTGTAGACTTAGCTGACCAGCCCAACAACATACTCTCATACGTTGGTTCAGGTTTTTCATTGCCAAATGAAAGTTGGCCAATACATATACACAAACGATTTAAAACTTTCTAGTCATCTTTTGAATTTTATGAAATTTTTATCTCTTAAAAATGGTAGGTCGGGGCTGGGAAGGTGGCTCAGTGGTAGAGCGCTTGCCTTGCATGCATGAGGTCCTGGGTTCGATTCCTCAGTACCACATAAGCAGAAAAAAAAAAGCTAGGTCTTAAGATGAACAAATCTGGAACATTTTATACTGATCAAGTAAAATACAGTGATGTGCATCATTCATGTTACCTTTGCTGGTGCTAGTTGGACATGAGTAATTGAGCAAAGAAATTATGAGATTCTGTTCATGGTGATGTTCCTAAAAATTCTATAAACTAAATTACTGGAAGCAGCCAGATTTCAATGTCTTGAATAAAGAAATCTGAATTAAGAAAGGATTCACTTAAGTCCAGAGAAAAGTGTATGTATGATTTAGGACTTAGGGAAGAAAATTAAGCAACAATAAAGGATGAACTACCCGGAGGAAGACAAATTTCCCTGAGCACTTGTGAGAGGTGAAGCTAGTTGTTGGGAGTGGAGCTAAGTAAGGACTGGCCATGGGCCCGATCCTCAACAGCTCTGAGATACAAGAACGGCCTTGTTTAGTCAACAGCAGTACAGAACACACTCGCTAGGGGAGCTGGTGACCATGGCAACGGCGCCCCCCCATTCCTCCGACCATGCGCAGTGCAGAGGGAGTGCGACCCTATCCTCCACAATGTATCCCATTTCCTCCCCCCCACTCCGTCGAAGAACTACAATTCCCAAGAGCCCTCGCGGTGCGGCGTCACCGCCTTCCCGCTGTCGTCCTGCCCAGGTCTCCAACCTCAGACCCCGCCCTCCTGCTAGTCTCCTCCCCTCCCTCCGTGTGTGTGTGTCAGTGACCCAGAGGCGGCGCGAGGCGGGGAGACCGTTGGGGGGGGGGCGGGGGGGCGCGCCGCCGCCTCCGCCAGCAGCAGCAACAGCTACAGCAGCAGCAACAGCTACAGCAGCAGCAGCAGCGGCGGCGGCTACAGCAGCAGCAGCAGCTCCAGCCTTGCGGCGTGGCTGGATCTGCCTGGAGCGCACCACAAAGCCGGCCCTTCGCCTTTTCCTCACCCACGGCTCTCGAGCGCTCGACTACGCGGCCAACTTCGCCTGGCGGGGCTGGGGCGGCTGGCGGGGAAGGAAGGCGGCGGCGGCGGCGGCGGCAGTGGCGGCGGCAGAAGGAACGCCGGGGCTGCCCGTTCGCGTGGCCCGCGCACTCACCCTCGGCCCCCGCGCGCCGGGTCTCGGGTGGGGGGGTGGCCGTGCTGACATTCGGGCCACCAGGAATTGTCCGGTGAGTGTGCGGGGCGACGCGAGCTGCGGCGAGGGGTCGCGGCGGGGTCGGGGGCCGGCGGGAGCGCAACTTGCTCGGCGGCTTTCTCCGCGGCCGAGCGTGCTGTTCGCTCGGGCTCCTGGGTCCTCCCGCCCCCGCCTCGGCGACGTCGAGTCGGGGAGGCGGCGGGAGCGGAGTTTGCGGCGCCTGCATCCCGCGCCTTCGCCGGAGGAAGCGCCTTTGTCAGGCGCGGCGCGGCGCGCCCGCCCTCCCCCGCCGCGGCCGAGCGGCGTCCGGCCCGGAGCCCCGTGCGCCCCGTGCGCCGGGCTGCGGGCGGGGAGGCCCAGCGCCGGCAAAGAGAAACAAAGGGGGCCGGCAGTGGGCTTTCCTTTTGTGTGTGCGGAGCTGGGAACTTGTTTCTGCATCCTTACGTAACGCGGACTTCCAAGTTAGTCATTCTTTTTTTATTGCTGGGATTATTGTCATCATCTCTGCGCGTCTCTCTCTCGAATTCCTTTCATCTTTGGACCTCAGAGCATTTAAAAAGAAAACAGTAATTAATTTCATCTCGGAGGCCCAAGCAGCGCGAGTGCTTACATACATACATACATACCTATATATGCCCGTTTCCGTAAGTGGGTAAACTGAGGTCCAGAAAGCTGATGGGGGTGCTTGGTCTACCGCGCCAGCTGTCCGAGGCTCCGAAGGCGTTGGTGAGTAATAATAACTCGCCGTGGAAAAGTTAAAGATGCTCATTTTGCTCACAGGTGAACCAAAGTATGAAAGAAGTCTGGGGAAATTGTTAGGTAGTTCAAACAATAGTTCTTTTTCACACAGAGTTTGAATTCGAGTCTTAAAACCTCAAAGGACTTCCTGAAAAATGTTCGGAGGGGAGAAGATACAGAAAATCACCCACTCAGCTTATCTTTTTTTTTTTTTTTATATCTTAATATGTGCGAGTCTTTTAGGAAACTAGAGAGCAGTGGTGGCGGGGGTGGGGAAGTAGAGTGTTGGGATCGTTTTTAAAATGCAATACGTTTTAGTCATTATGCACCACAGAACGTGCCTTGGTTTGAGCGTTACTTCCCATCCCTTGATTATCAGTCTATTCAGAAAACATTTCTGAGCCCTTTATAAAGAGTCGTTTTTGAACAAGAAATGAAACTTGTTTAAATATATTAAAAGGTTACCTATTTGTTTTGGATCAAAAGCGGTTTACTTATTCTTAGTCTTCCCAATGTTAGTTTGCTTTCATAGCAGGAGATCTTTTGTTTCAGATACAGCATTGTCTTCTACATTGAATCTGCAGAGGAGAAATGAGTTTATTATTCAGTTTCAATAGGAGTGTGAATTTTAGTCTTTGAATTTTGGGAAGGTTCTGTTTCTGCAGTACTATTTCAGCTTATGATACGTTTTCTTCACAGCAGAAAAATATTTTCCGAGCATAATCAGATTTATGTGCCTCAAAACGTCATGATTGTGTAAATACAGCACAGGAATTATTTTTTTTTATTTAGAACTTGTAGAGCAAAATCCTTTAAAGGGCAATTTTATTTATTTTGGTACTTTTTGTTCTGGGGTACCAAACTGAAAGGTACCAAAAAATTAAATCAAGCTTCATTTCTAACAGATTTTTATTGAGATGAGAATGAACAGAGTTATAGCAAAAGCAAATACTTTTACTTTAGAAATTTGTATTGTACAGCTGTCCCTAGATTGTACTTTCTGGTGGTTGCATCACAAAATGAAAGTGAGACATGTATTGCTTTGTACTTTTTTACACAGTCTTCTAACTTATCTCTTTTTATAATTTAAGAGACCCTGGGTTTAACACAAACAGTTGGAAAATAGAATGTTAAGTGTGTGGAAGGTTATGTGTTGTAAAGTGATTATGATTCCTCAAAGAATAAATTTAAAGCTTTAAAAAAAAGGGAACTATCTCCTAGATTTTTATGAGCTTGGTCAGTAGTGTCATATTTATTGATTTGAAAAAAGTAAGCTGGAAATCTCTTGTAGTGGCAGATTTCAGGATTTTGTGCTCCTGAAGATTGACATTTTATCTTACAGTCAGGTTATGTTGAACTTTATTTCTTAGTACTTACCAACTAGATTTATCAGAGTCATTTGTACTTTGAGGAAACCACTCAGTGCCTTTACTCAAATCCTGGAGTCTAAAGGCAAAAGTTGACTGTTGAAGCCGGGCTTTGTAGGTTTCCCAGTTTCTTTGGGATGCCTCAAAACAAATAATGAAGCCTGCGGGGGAGGGGGCGGAGGCGGCTGGAGGAAGGAGGACGGGCAGAAAACTGAGGTGAGTACTAATGAGGCAAGTGTCCAGGGGAAATCTAAGGATGTTTCCATTTGACTTAGTTTCTGCTTCCTTTGGGGTTATCAAAATGTCAATTGTAAAAGTTGTCATTTCAGAATATGCTTTATTGTGGGTTTCTAGTAGCTCAGATGATACAAGGACTATAAAACTACTACTTTGTGAACAGCTCAGGTTTTCCATAAAACCTTTATCTGGGAAAGACGTTAGTTTAAGACTTAATATTGAAAACTATTTCCCTAACGTCTAACATGCACCATACATTTTACCATTGAACATTAATATAGACCTATCACTTGAATCAGTTTACTGAAATTATCATACATGTATTTTAACTGTATATATGAAAATTTCCTAATGACCAATTTATGATGTCACTGAGATGGTTTTAGGAATTCCTTTGAAAAATCATATTCAAATTAATATCGTTTAGTTGAAGAAAATAAAACAGATATAGGAACCAGTGAAGGAAACAAAAAAATCAACAGTGAAAAAAAATGATGATACTTTAAAGAGTCTAATATTAAAGATTTCTGGCAGCATTTATAAACAGGTATCAAAATTCTAGCAGTGAATTCTACTTAGCACTTTCTGTTTACAGAATTTTTTTTTAGCCACCTTTCCCAGATTATCTCTAAATACATTATACATAGCACGTAAATAGAAGTCAGTCTTTCAAGGGATTTGTGTTTCTGGACTTTTAGTTTTTACATTTGTGGTAGTGGGCAGTTTATTGATTAAAGTTTGGTTTATTCTAGAGAAAGATATCCCCCAGATTAAAGTTGGGAAACTCCAGAGAAGAAATATTGGTCACTCAAAGATCTAGATACGATCTTCTGCTATTAGCTTTTTAAAAATGTTATCTTAAGCAGATCACTTCTTTAGTTTTGCCTTCAGAGATTGAAAATAATTGCCAGACACGTTATACTTCGTATGTCCTAAATTTTTGCTGTTCCTGAATGCATTTATAATAAAGAGAAAGCACACTTGCTTATGTGAATATAAGGGAAATTCCTTTCTTTTTTTAATGGAAATAAGAATCAAAACATGCATTTGATTCAATTTTTTTTTTAAGACAAGATCTTGCTGTGTAGCCCAGGCCTTCCTTGAACTCCATATCCTTCCTTATACCTTTGCCTTTCTAGTGCTGGGATTACAAATTTGAACAACCCCCCCCCCCAACAGCATTTCTCTAATTTCAGAAATAAGCTTTGATTACTTATTTCTATTAAAAAGGGGAGGGAAAAGCACCAATTTGTCTGATATTTGTCTCAAATCTTGTATTTTTTTCTCTGTTATAAATTTATTGTCGCAACAACAACAAAAAAATCCATCAGGTAATTAAGAGAAGTGAATTGCAAATGATCCTAAGAACACCTTTTTCTTTTTTTCAGAATATTGTACAAAGTGTTGTAGTTTAGGGTTTTGTTTGTTTGCCACTGAAAGCTATTTCAGAGAAATAGAGCTCTACATAATACTCTTATATCACCCCATAATGCTTTTATACCTCAAAATATCATTTACAGAAAATAGAATATATTATTGAGGCTTACAAATGGGAGAATCCTGACATTTGTCATACTGCCAATTACTGTTGACCAGTTATGTAGTTAAAAAAATTAATTCAGGGGCTGAGAAAGTGGCTCAGTGGTAGAGCGCTTGCCTTGTATGCATGAGACCCTGGGTTCGATTCCTCAGCACCCCATAAGCAGAAAAAAAAGCCGGAAGTGGTGCTATGGCTCAAGTGGTAGGGCGCTAGCCTTGAGCTGAAGAGCTGAGGGACAGCGCCCAGGCCCAGAGTTCAGGCCCACGACCAGACCAAAAAAAAAAAAAAATTAATTCAATATGTATGTAGTTTACTTCCTTTACAGAGCATTTCTTGCTGATTTTATTTTATAATGAACCTCTTGGGATGTTTCTAATTTAAGAAATATGCAGTATCCCCAGCTCCCCACAATCTTCTTCATTCTTTTTCTAGGTGTCCATCTGTCTGTACCCTGAGTCGTGGGGCTTGAACTCAGGGCCTGAGTACATTGCTCAAGGTTAGTGCTCTACAACTTTGAGCTACAGCTTCACTTTTAGATCTTTGATGGTCAGTTGGAATTAAGAGAGACTTTCCCGTGGGAGATAGGTTTGAACCACAATCCTCAGATCTCAGCCTCTTGAATAGCTAGACTTACAGGCATGAGCAACCAATGCCCCGCCGTTTTTCTTTTGTTTGTTTGTTTTTGTTTTTGCTGTCGTTTTCTTCTCCCGTAAACTAAGTTTCAGCTAAAATTCACCATACGTGTTTCGTTCTACTCTGGGAGAAGAGTACACTTTTGAAGGAGGCGTAAGTAGGAATATCAATCAAGTAGATACTTCCTTGAGTATCAAATCTGATTGTTCTGTGGTTACTGAGAGCTGCTTTTCCACTTAGTAGGAAAGAGTGTTAGGATTAGCATTTTTTGCTACTAGACTTGGGGCATAAATGCCAGATATTCATTCAGTGTTTACTGGGTACTTTTTATATATCAGGCACTGGTGTAGGTATAAACTGTGTGCCTACAATCTAATCCTAAGGCCTGGACAAAAAAAAAAGTAGGGCTAGGATTGTACTTTAGTGATAGAGTGTTTGTCTATCATACATGAGGCCCTAAATTTGATCCTAAGTGCTTCAAATGCTTCAGGAAGAAATTACCTAGTTTACCTAGTTTCTTCAAAGAATAATACCAACAAATAAAGAGTGAGGAAAAACAATAAGATTTAAGAGAAACTTAAGAGGCATAGCCGCCAAAGGTGACATTTGGAATTTAGATTCTACTTTGAGCAAGGTAACTGTAAAAAGACATTTGTGAAAAATGGTTTGTTTGGATATGGGTTATTTAATGAAAATGAATTGTCAAACTTTTAGGTGTGATAATGTAGTGCATATATGTGTATGTTTATTGAAAGGTCCTTCCTTGTAGAGATATATAATAAAATGAATTATGAATTAAAATATAATGTCTGCATTTGGGGCGTAACAATAATTTGGAAGGGAAACAGATGAAATGTGATTGGCCTTATGTTGAAAATTGTTAATGTCATACAGATAGATACATGAAACTTCTTTCTTTCTACTTCTGTGTCTGTTGGAAACTTTCCATTAAAATGTATACACACAAATAAAATAAGAAAGGATGGAGTATGTGAGATCTGAGAATGGAGTCAGAGGAAAATGCAGTTTGTAAAGGGTAGTCAGAAAAGACTTCTTGATAAGATGATGCATAAATTTGAGTAGAGCTGAAGAAGAAAATGTGTCTGGTAGGTAATCTTGGGGAAAGAAATTTCAGAAAGACCAGCCAATACACTGCCCCTGAGGTGCAAGCATGCTAAACTGCAGGGAACTACAAGAAGACAGCAGTGTCTAGATCAGAGTAGCGGGACATAAAAAGTCAGAATGGTAAAGCTTTGGTGGATAGAGTGAAGTATGGGTTGTGTTAAAGATGGCTATCCATCTTGTTTTAAAAGTAAACAGTTGTCTAACGTAAGTCTACTTTAGTAACTGAAAGCCTTATACTTACTCAACAAGACTGATTATTCAGAATATTTTTAGAACTTTCTTAATTACCTTCTAAGTCAAAGAGCCACACATGAAAGTAGCTCATCATTTTGTATTTGTTCCCAGTACCCTTGTTTTTAAGGAAAGGGGGGTTATTTGCCTATAAGGTATTTCATATTATTTTATTTATTTATTTTGACAGAAAGAAAATAGGAAGTAAGTTGAGGCTATTTCTAAATAACAGATGCACTCTGAAAAAGCAATTACTGTTTCTAAAAATCAGATCCACCCCTACACTGAAAAAGAGTTTTAGTACTGTTCTGGACATTTGTAACATTTGGAATTTTTTCTAAACATTAAAACATACATGTTTATACATATATATATATATATATATATGCTTCAGTAAGAGTGAGAATTTATTTTAAAATTAAAACCGTACAACTTTCTTGTTGCTATGGCATAGAGTTGGGGAACTGAAAGAATAACATGTTTAATGTGAAGAGATGACTCTGGCTTTCAAATTTTGTATTCATGCTTAATTTCTCAGAAAAGTAATTGTTTCAGTTTTTTAATTTAATTGTTAAGGTGATATATAGAGGGGTTCCAGTTACATATTAAGGTAGTGAGTATATTTCTTGTTGAACTTGTTACCCCCTCCCTCATTTGTTTCAAAGTTTTAATCTTGTAATAGAAGTATTGAAAAATTAGACCTCAAATGTTTAAATGCTTGGAAAGTTCCCAATATGTACTTTTGGAAAATCTGTTCATAGGGCAATGTGCATGTAGACATTACTAGTTTTAAATAATTATTATGCCAGTTCAATTGTTTATGGGGTTAATATTTCAAACCCAAGAAAATAAACTTCCATGGTTTTTCACTCTACTGATAATAATAGGTGAAGACAATTCCTTTTCTAGTTAATTATGTCTAATGATTGGGAATCACTTCTCTTATTCGTGTTTTTAACCAGGATTATTTAGAATTTGATGGCATCAAGTAGAATTTGAGAACTTTTACTGTACACTAAACTATATAGTGACTACAGTCACTAGAGTGACTATTAAAACTATGAGGCCAGATGCTGGTGGCTCACGCCTGTAATCCTAGCTAGTTAGGAGGCTGATATGCAAGGATTGCAATTCAAAGCCAATCTAGGCAGGAAAGTCTATGAGACTCTCCCCAATTAACCATCCAAAAAACAGAACTGGAGCTGTGGTTCAAAGTGATAGAGTACTAGCCTTGAGCAAAAGAGCTCAGGGACAGCACCCAGGCCCTGAGTTCAAGCCCCACAACTGTCCATCCCCCCCCCACTATGTGTATATAACTGTTTATAACTTTAACAAAGCTTCCTCTTTTAAACATTTTTCAGTAAGTTGTTAGAAATCTAGCTCGTCAGTATTTGCATATGTGCATTCAAATGTCTGTATAGATAGCCAGACCTATTCACATACTGTACAGGTTGAATTGCTAGACTGGATTATTTAATATGTTTTAAACATTAGCCTATTAGCATGGAACACATAGCCCATCTTGCTATTAACTCTGAAAGTATTTTAAAAACTATAAAATTAAAAGTAGCAGTAGTTTTTAATGAAAGACTTGAAATTCTGTGCTAACTGTACCCATGTGTGGCTTGTTTTAGAAATAGCTTTCAGTCTATTGATTTGGTGTTTGGATTATGAATGTTTTATTTCCATTTTTGTGAAATAATTTTATAATGGAAGAGAAGGGGGTAGAGATCAAGAGAAGGAATTTTTAAAAATAAATTCTCACACAATAGGTAAACAAGGCCATGAACAGTTCTGATAACTTGGATCTACTAAAGTCTAATGAGTTAAGACATAAATATATAAATTTAGTAGAGAATAGAAGCAGTACAACTACATTGAAAGAAAACTAGTGCTTTGCAAAAGGGACATATTACTATGTTGACTTAAAAAGTATAACTATGGTAAAAAACTGCACTTAATTTTGGAAATAACAATGACGAACAATAACTAAAATTTATTCAGTCTGTTACTCAAATTTTTGCAGTAGTAAATTCCAGTTTGCTATTCTAAGCTTAAGCCTTGCAAGGTAGTTCTAAATCTGTGTCACTGCTTTTCTCATTTCTGTCTCTTCATTACTGTATCTATTGCTGTACCATATATATGTGTGTACATATGTATAATAAGTTATATATATATATAAAACTTCCTTTGTCTTTTATGTGTGTGAGGGAATGGGGCTGTTGAACATGATATTCCATTAGACACTAAGAGATAACTTTTTGACATTAAGAAAAATTTGGTAGCATAATTTCAAAGGCTGTCTTCAGTTCTTAGTGTTTGTTGTCTTTTCCAAAAATTTAAAATGGAAATTTTATCAGCACTCTAATAACTGATCATACATGGCCTTACAGGAAGACTGTCTGGATTTCAATTGAGCTTCTTTCTCACAGTAAAGAAGAAAAGATGAAAAGACCAGTAATGTGGTTTTTTTTCAAACTTCTTTCCATAAGAATGAAATACAAAGTGATTGTCCCTGATTGTGTTCTAGTTGTTTGTTGTTGTGCTCAACAAACCAGTTGGCCTACTATTTAGAAGGTACAGTTAAGTTCATTTTTATTTTTAACAATCAGTGAAAATATTGGAAGTGCTTTGTTGGTTCTTCAAGACCTGAATGTTGTATAGTATTCCTGGTTCTTGACAGATAACTATGCACAGTCCTTCTTGTGTTTCTTCTGCCAGTACTGACTTTTCTTTCATTTTACGCTATGGTTAACTTAATGGATTTTTGTTTGAATTACTTTTCACCACCATCCTGTAAATTTACCATCAAAGGACCAAAACATCCAAATTAGTTAAGTTTACCATTTATGAGAAAATGTGTAAAAAGATGTGACATTCATAAGGTAATGGCTCCTTCTAAACAGAAGTCACAGCTATATTTATAGGCATGTCATGTAACAGAAAGCACTTTCTTTTCTTGCTTGCTTTTTACCTTTTTGCTATAGTAGGGTTTAAATGGAAGGGCTTGTATTTGCAACGCAGGTGCTCTACCAGTTGAGCCATGCCCTCAGCTTTATTTGTTTTTCTTTTTATTTATTCATTCATTTATATGTGGTGCTTCATTGGAAATAAAATCTCCTGGACTTTTCCTGCCTGGAATAGCTTCAAACCATGTTCCTCCGATCTCAGCCTCCTGCGTAGCTAGGATTACAGGTATGCAGTGCCTGCTTCCTTGTGTTTTGGTTAGTGTCTTGTTTTTGCTTGGTCTGGTACAGAACACAATCCTCCTATTTATGCTTCCCTCATAATTGTGATGACAGCACATACCACATTGTTCAGCTTTGATTGAGATTGAATCTCTCAAATATTTTTTCCCAGGCTTGGTCTCCAATTGTAATTTTCCCAGTCTTAGCTGGGATTACAGATGTGACCCTCCATACCTTGCTTCAGAAAACTTTTTAAATACACATTGCTTTTTTGTAATTTGCACTCAAAATAGTTTAGTCTCTGAAGTGGTCATATCAATTGACCAAAGGAGCTATGACAGTTTTTGAGGTGGTCTCTTAAGGATTCGTGATTTCAATTGATACCAAATAATTTTCTAATTTATCACTGACAGCAACCAAAAAAATACCATATTTTGCTAAAGACTTTGTCTCTTTTAGAAATAGCATGGTGATTGGAAGTGGCGCTGTGGCTCAAGTGGTAGAGCACTTGCCTTGAGCTGAAGAGCTGAGGGATAGTGCCCGGCTGAGAGTTCAAGCCCCATGACCAAAAAAATAAATACTAGAAATAGCATAGTGATTTGTTTGCATGTAGTTCACCTCTTAAAGATCAGCCCATTAAGGCTTTAGCCAGAAATACCTCCTAAGCTATCTTTTAAATGGCTTCCAGAAAGGATTTGCTACATTCCATAAAGGAGTAGGCTATTAATGATTCAGTAAGCCCCCTCATTTTCCTCCTACCCCTAACTTGAAAGCTTCTTCATAACATCTAGGTACCTTGAGTCATCATTGCTCCACTCTAAAGAATTGTCATATGGAAAAATTTACTGTGAAGTATAATTGTCAGGAAACAACCTGAGTCAGACCACTCATTGATCGCAGTCATAGAACATACAGATTGTGGGCTTCACTTAAATCTTCGAATGTACATAAATGCCCTTATTATAGGATTGTAAGTCCTATAATAACCTAATAAAACTTTCTAAGGTATTTGTTCTGAGTTGAGTTTTGATTGGGTTGGCTTTTATTATGTTACCTAAAATGAACATTTTTATTGAAAGCATGTATTGGAAGGGAGAGGCATTTATGTACAGGATAAAAGCCACTTTACCTGAAGTTAGGGAACCTAAACTTCTGGTCCATTTATTTCACTTAACCTCTCTGAACCTTAGTTTCTTTCCCTTTACAGAATCCTATAGGTTATCTTTACAAGATTAGCTACTCCTCAGCACATACAGCTTTTTGGAACGACTATGACATACAGCTAATGGCTGATCCCAAATCAACCTCAGACTTCTTGATTTTGTATTGTTTTGTTTGCACTAGGGATTGACCCAGAGCCTTATGAATGTTAGGCAAGCATTCTACCACTGAGCTACATCCTCAGTCCTGTTCTTTGGGATTTTTGAGAAAGGGTCTTAACTGTGTACCTAAGGCTACCCTCAAAATTTCCCTTATTCTGTCTCCTGAGTGCTGCGATTGTAGGCATGCTCCTGTACCTAGCAAAACTCCGTTTTGATTACAGTACTATCTGAAACTACATTGTTGGCATTCTAGATGAAGTCTGTTATCTCAGAGATCCCATGACTTTCAATAATTTGTCCACATAAAGTCTCTGTCTTCTGAATCTCTATGGTCTCTTTATATTGAAGATTCATTGTTGAAACTTACTATATAAATTTAAGAATTCCTTGTGTTAAGGGATAGCATTTTTTGGGGGGGGGGTCTGGTTGTGGGGCCTGAACTCTGGGCCTGGGCGCTGTCCCTCAGCTCTTCAGCTCAAGGCTAGCACTCTACCACTTGAGCCACAGCGCCACTTGCGGCTTTTTTTTCTTTTTGCTTATGTGGTGCTGAGGAATCGAACCCAGGGCCTCAGGCATGCAAGGCAAGCGCTCTACCACTGAGCCACTTTCCCAGCCCCAGCATTTTTATTTTTCATGTAATGTTGAAAACAAAGATTGAAGATAATTCACAATGACACTTAAAATTCCAAATACAATGGAAACAAATCAAAACAATTAGTGATAATATGATTTAAATTAATTTCAAGTCCTGCATGTTCTCTGGCACAAATCTCAGGGTGGTGAAGTTCAAAGTGATATGTTTATCTGGAGGGTACACCATGGAGCAAAAAGAACAAACACAGATCCATCGATAAGAAGCCTGAATTCTAGTTCTACAAACTGGTTTTTAACTAACTGGGTTAGGGTCTTTATCTATTTAATGATATCATGCCAGTAACTTCTCAAGCATTAATGTGTCATATAAGTTACCTGAGGATCATATTTAAATGCATATTCTCATTCAGTAAGTCTGGGTAGGACTTGAGGCTCTTCACTTTTATCTTCACTTTTATCACTTTTATCTTGTCTTTTTTTTTTTTTTTGTCTTTTTGTCAGTTGTGGGCTTGAACTCTGGGCCTGGGTGCTGTCCCTCAGCTCTTTAGCTCAAGGCAAGTGCTCTACCACTTGAGTCACAGCTCCACTTCCAGTTTTCTGGTGCTTTATTAGAGATAAGAGTCTCACAGATTTTCTTTCCCCGGGCTGGCTTTGAACTTCAGTCCTCAGATCTTAGCCTCCTCAGTAGTTAGGATTACAGGTGTGAACCTTGTCTTTTTTTTTTTTTCTTAAGGTCTTCCTGTGTTGCCCAGGCTGGCCTTGATCTATGTAGTCCTGGCTGACCTCAAACACATGAGGATCCTGCCTCCTCAGCATCTAGAGAGCTGAGATTAAGGTTTACAGCACTATGCCTAATGAGCTTTTTTTATTTTTTATTTTTTGGTCAGTTGTGGGGCCTGAACTCTGGGCCTGGGCGCTGTCCCTCAGCTCTCCAGCTCAAGGTTAGTGTTCTACCGCCTGAGCCACAATGTCACTTCCGGGTTTTTCTGCTTATGTGGTGCTGAGGAATCAGATCTAAGGCCTCATGCATGTAAGGCCTTCTACCACTCCACCACTCTACCTCTCTTCCCCGACCCCATAATGAGCTTTTTTACAAATCATCTACATGTGCTACTACTGGTGGCCATGTACTACATTTATAAAAGTCGTAGATAAATTTCAAGGCTCCTTCTAAGCATACCCTACCTGTTAAACCCACTTCTTTCTCTCAAACTCTTGGATATCACAAGCTTTATTGAGCTAGTACTATATGCTAAGTTAATGTCTTATAACAATGCTTTGAATTTAACATTTAATAGGGTGTAATGATTGCCAATTACAGGTTCTTAGCCTAGATGTCAGATGTTATCTCCTAATAACAGTGTTAGGAATTAAAGTATTAATATATAAAGCTTTGAAAAAATGCTTGGCACTTAGGATAAGATATGCATATGTGGTTGTTATTATTATTTATTATCTCAGATAAATAACAACTGAGGAAATGTGAACCACAGTGATGTTGGTCTAAGCTTCACAGCTATTAAATGTTGGTGTTAACAGTTGGAAATTGTCTGACTCAAGAACTCCCTTACCCACTTTATTTTACTTCTTCTCAAGTAATGATTTATCTTGTCCTTGTGCATATAGACTCCTTATTAATGTCTCATTGTAATCAAGAGTAATTCATTGGAGCACTCACACCTGGTGCTTATATGTAAAAGATCTAAATTGTGCCTGTGAATATTCATTTAAGTATGACTTAAGAATCATAGAATATACATATAAATTCCATTTTATTCCATTCACTTTTCTACCTTTCTTTTAGCAGTTTAATCACCAAAATCCCTAAAAAGTGGAAGTAAAGTTTTATGTTCTGTTGCCATCAATTTAGTTGTTGTAATTGTCTTTGCTATACATTTTCATGAGTTGAGTGCTCAATAATATGCCATACCTATGTGGTGTGCTTAAATTATTACCTCTTGAAATTGGGTAATGATTGGATTTGGATCATGGTTTGCATGTTTTTATAAGTCCTAAGATATTTTAATTTCCAAAGGAGTTTTTTGTGGATTTTACTTTTTATCAGCTGCTTTTTGAATAGGAAAACTTTGATTTAGTATTTTGATGCTTTTGTATTCTCTGTAGTTGAGTATACTTGATTTTTTTAAAATACACTAGTCTGACACTCATTAGGCCTTTAGTAAAATTTTGAAAAAGGTCTGCTTACTATTGTAAAGTTCTGTAGATTATTTGCTCTCCCCTTATTCTAGCTACCCATTACTTGTTATTTTCTCTTATCCATGGTCTCTTATTCCTTTGTAACAAAAATAAAATCCTTTTTATTAAGACAATATGAGGCAGAAGATAAAATATCTTGGAGCCTTTGAACTTAGGGCAGGGAAATCAAGGGGCAGAGGATCCTTGAAATTAAGACAGACTTTGAATCTGTGAGAGTGTTTTTACCATGTTTTAGAACTGCATTCTGTATATTTACACTTTGGGTAACAAACATACTTGAAATAGTTTTTATATCAATAAAACTGTTGTAACGGAAAACTCAGCTCAAAACAGGATTAAAGAGGGAAAAGGAAATGTATTGGTGTGTATAAATTGGTCCAGGATAGGTGTGGCTTCAAAATAGCTCCACCCAGGGTTCAAATAATGTTATCAAGACTTAGTTTCATGTACATTTCTTAGTACTGCTTCCTGAGTGGTGGCTTTATAACCTAGCTCTACCCAGAAAAAATAATAACCTCTATCCTCTTAGCCTCTAAAATCCTGTTTCATGAGTTGAAAAGAGTCGCCATCTTTTCCCTAGAAGTTCCACAAAAAATCTCATTGATTCTCATGAACTCTGTGGCCAGGGGGTTGTGAAGCTCTCCTGTGTTTGAGAGTATCGGCTTGAACCGCCTTCCAGAAAGGAAATGATACCATTTTATCAGAAGGGAGTTGAGTATAGAAAGTTGGGTGCATGGTTTTATCCCAGCTACTACTTGGAAAGCAAAAATTCGAAGGATTGTGATTTGAGGCCACCCTGGCAATTTAGTAGGACCCCACCAACAGGAACCCAACCAGCAGGCAATGTGTGGTACCACATTCATAGTCTAAGACCAGCTTGTGGCAAAAACAGGAGAGCTTATCTAAAACATAACAAAAGCTAAAAGGGCTAGACACATGGTACAAGTGGTAGAACAGCTGCTAGCATAAGTGCAAGGCCCTGAGTGTACACACACACACACACACACACACACACACACACGTCTGGGAGAATCCCATCTCCAATTAACCAACAAAATGCTAGACAGAAGGTGAGACTCAAGTGGTAGACCACAGGTCCTGAGTTCAACTCTAGTACTTGTCACAAAACAAAATAATTGGTGAGCATTTATTACATTCAATTTCATTTTTGTCAAAATGTCAATATATGATACAGAAAAGGGACAGCTATGTCATTTTTATACTTGGAGAATAGTTGGGAAGAATCTGAATTATGGTGGATCCAAATTACAGTCAGTTCTTTGTTGTTGAAGTCATACTAGGGTTTGAATTCAGGGCTTCACACTCACTTCTTTGCTTGCCCTAGCTGGTGCTCTACCACTAGGGTCATGCCACTAAACTAGGCCTTTGACAGCTATTTTGGAGACAAGGTCTCAGAGACTTTTCTAACCAGCCTGTCTCCTAACTGTGATCCTCCAGATACCAGCCTCCTGAGTAGCTGGAAATATAAGCATGAGTCACCAGTGCTTGGCTTACATTCAAAATTTAAAAATCAAAACTAGTAGAATTATTGCAGCATGTCAAATGAGGAGCTTTCTACTTCATCTACTATATTCCTTCTTTTAGTATGTGATAGAATTGGGAAGCATTTCTAACAAAAATTACATAGTATCTTTTAGGAGATAATCAACAATTTGCATGGAAACTTATTACACATACAGTATTGCCTTAAAGGGTATGATAGTTTAATTTTTTATCATTTGAGAAATTCCTATGACTGTGGACCAACAATACTAGCAACTGTTTGTCTATATTCTGCATTTTCTAGAATTGGCAGTATATTTATCTGTTTGATGTTTACAAAACTCTTGTGTGCTTTACATTATAGTATGATTCATTTGAATTAGAGGCCTTGAGATACAGTGTGACCTTAAATTCATGGTTTTAGAAAATTGTTAACAAATACTTACTGAAGAACATTTTTATACTTGTAAGAAAGGGAACAATATGATTCCTGAACAGTTAAGAGTTTAACTGACTCTAAATAAAGTCATCTTTTTAGAAGTAAGAAAAGCAATTAGGCAAAATCTAGTTGAATTATTGTTTCAATTGCAGTTTATTTGCCTTATATGAACAAAGAGCTCTATGAGTTTGAGCATATAAGATCTCTAAGTTTTTTTATTCTGAATCTGCTGTTTACATGGAATGCTAGGATATACTAAAGTGACTCCATTTATATTATTCTACAAAAAGATTGTTCTGAGTATGTCTTAAGTGATTTTCACAATTTATTGCTGTCTAAAAATTTCCCTTGACTTCACATTTTGTTCTGAGTGTCTTGGTTTCTTTCTTCCACCCACACAGTGTTGAAGGCAAGGGATGCAAGAGTTGCAAAGTAATATAGCGAATTTGAGAGCCCTGGCTTTTTTTTTTTCCAGAACAAAATAACCTTTATTATACGATTGCTTTTTATTGATACCAAAAAAAAAAGCTTTGGCAAATGTTCAACACATGTATGAATAACCTTATTGATTTTGCTAGAATGAATAGGAAGCTTTGCTATTTGTTCTTGTAGATACTTGGCTCAGTAAACACAGTGATGGTAATAAACCAAATACTCTGATGAAAGGCTTAAAAAAAAAAAGCCAAACTTCCAAACTTATCAATCCATGTATCAAGCCACTTTATATCCATCCATGTATCTTTTCTTTAAAAAGAAAGGTAGTATATTAGAATCATGTTTATATTTCTTGTTATGGAAAATAATTGTGTAAACATACATTACAAGCTAATGTGAAAATTTTGAGAGAAGATATTTGACCAGAATTGTAAGCTGTATGAATAGAAATTTAAATGTACTGTCATATACTCAACAGTAAAACTCCAGTAAAGTCAAGGAAGCATAATTAGGACAAATAATTAGAAAACAATAGAAGCAAAGTAAGAATTTTTAAAAAAAGAAAACTTCATTTTGCATGTCACATTAGTTCAACTTGATCTGGTTAAAATGTAACATTTTAGGAAATGTTTGAGATTCTAAAAGAAAAAAATGACTTTTAGTGAGGGGGAAAAAGAAATGTTAGTGGGAACTTTTTGTATCACTTAAAAGTAAGGAATCTCCAAAAATTTCTAGGGGGAAAAACGTATTTCCTAATTTTATTAGCTCCTTTAAGACATAGCACTTCAGAGCATTTCAGTTCTGTAGGCATTTAATAAGTGAACTAACCTGAATTTTAGAAATTTCAGGTTAAGGTAGAATCATTTTCCTGGGCTCTAAATTTATTTTTTTCTGTCCTGATAGAAAGAGGTTCTCAGATTTGAATGTGAAGAAAACTAGTTGATATTTTTTATCTATAAAATACTGGCCTGAGCTGAAATCATTTGAAATGAAACTGGATTGTAAGAGTTGCTTCTTTTCAGCTATCTAGACTAAAACTATTGACTAGTCAATAGTCTTAATACATACATGTGTTAGAAAGTAAATGTAGTGGAGAAATGGTTTGAAAAGAAAGGAATGGTGGATATAACTGTTCATTGGTCAGTCCTAACAGTATAGGTAGAGGGCAGTGAAATTCTATAGCTTTCATGTGTCAACTGACACACACCTAGATTTTCCAGTTTCAAAAATAGTAACCCTTATATAAATTTTGATTGTGTGTATTACATTATTTTGTCTTAAAATACATACTCTGGTTTTGGTTTTGGTGATTTTGTTTATTCATGCTGTGTAGAATGTTAGAACACATTCAGAACTCTTGTTTAATTAAATTCAGAGCTCTGGAGCAAATTTTTTTGTTTTTCGGTCCGGTCGTGGGCCTGAACTCTGGGCCTGGGCGCTGTCCCTCAGCTCTTCAGCTCAAGGCTAGCGCTGTACCACATGAGCCACAGTGCCACTTCCGGCTTTTTTCTTTTTGCTTATGTGGTGCTGAGGAATTGAACTCAGGGCCTCAGGCATGCAAGGCAAGCGCTCTACCACTGAGCCACCTTCCCAGCCCCTCTTGAGCAAATTATTTTGCCTAACTTCCTCATGTGTTATAGGAAAGTAGTAAGGGTAAATTTAACATATATCTGCTCTTTGTGTATGTATTTTCTTATCTTCTTTGTAACCTCACTTAAACTTTAAGTCTTTTACTAGGTGATATGTAATCTCTATCATGATTATTAAGGACCACTGTATCAGGCACATTCTAGTTGTATATCATTTGGTTTTAAAATAATTTTTCCATGCTTGCTGATAGTCAGTAAGCTTTATGAAGACCTAGCCCTCAATTTCCACAAAATTGGTCTTTATTGATAGTTTCTTAACCAAACCCTTTACTATTTGAGCCTGCTGACTTCTTCTCTGAGTACACAAGATAGTACCCCCACCCCTTGCCATTTATTTATTTTATTTTATGTTCTTTTATTTTTGTGCTAGTCCTAGGGCTTGAACTCAGGGCCTGTGCAGTGTCCTTTTTATTGTTATTGTTGTTGCTCAAGGCAACACTTGAACTCAAGTCCACTTCCAGCTTTTTGGCTGGCTAATTGGAGGTAAGAGTTTCAGTGACTTTCCTTCCAGGGCTGGTTTTGAACCACGATCCTCAGATCTCAGCTTCCTGAGTAGCTAGGATTACAGGCATGAGCCACCAGTCCTTGGTTCATTTTTTAAAAAATCATGTTGTAGTTGTTTCTTTCACCAAAAATTCATGTCTCCATTTGTCAAAGTCCGACAGCTTATATACCTCTACTACTATGAAGCTTCCCCTGATTCCTCTTTCACATAAAATTTTATTTAAAATCACATAGTACTTATTATTAACATTAAGTAACATTAATACTGTACTTATTTGGGTTGGGCTGATTAGCACTTTTTTTCAAAACCATAAAGTCAACAAATATTTGAGGTAAGGAATCATACTTTTTACATTATTTTTAATATTCCAGCAGCTTCTTACATTTTAGTGAATATTCAGTAATACTTGCTGAGTTAATAATTACATTATTGGTGGGTCTCAGTGTCAAAGAGGGAGAACACATTAGTTTGGAAACTGCTCCAACATAATTTAACTGACCCATAAAAGAAGCCCATAAATGCTATAGGAGAAATCACTAATAAGCATTTACTTGAAAGTACTAACCTGGAATATTAGAAGGATAGTTTATTATACTCTGAGGGTGAAAGGATGTCATGTGCCACCATTGGGATTTCTGGCAACCTGGAAATAGTTTTTAGAGGACTTTTTTTCTTTTTCACATATATTTTTGTTGTAAAAATACTGAACAGAGGGGTTACAGTTACATGAGTAATGAGTACATTTCCTATCGAGCATTGTTACCTTCTCCTTTGTTTTTCCCCTATCATCCCTTCCCTCCCCATCTCCCCAACTCCTCCCTCCCCCCACCCTGAAATTGTAAAGTTCATTTTCAGTATAATGTCTTGTACATCTCATTGTTACAATAGATCAACCTGTATCCTTATTTAAGGATTTTGCTATATCCCTTCCCCTCCCCAAATTATAAAAATGCAATATGCCGGACACCGGAATCAAATACAGTGAAAACAGGGGGAAGAACATACAAAAGAAACAAGAATCTCATAGTGCACTATAAACACATTAAAAACAATAGCAAGAAAGAAAAAACCACTTGCGTCCCTGTCTTGGTTTTCTTTTTTTCACTTAACCTCATCTTATATGATCATATGTACATAGTTTTTGTCCTTTTCTGCTTGTCCTAGACATATACTAGTTATTGCAAATAAAAAAAACCATGGGACCTATGTTTCTTTGGGTTTTTCTTTTTTTTGGGGGGGGGGTCTGGTCGTGGGGCCTGAACTCTGGGCCTGGGCGCTGTCCCTCAGCTCTTCAGCTTAAGGCTAGCGCTCTACCACTTGAGCCACAGTGCCACTTCCGGCTTTTTTCTTTTTGCTTATGTGGTGCTGAGGAATTGAACCCAGGGCCTCTTGCATGCAAGGCAAGTGCTCTGCCACTGAGCCACCTTCCCAGCCCTCTTACTTCATTTAATATAGTTTTTTCCAAGTCTTTCCATTTCCTAACAAATGGGGCAATGTCATTCTTTCTAATCGAGGCATAGAATTCCATTTTGTGTGTGTGTGTGTGTGTGTGTGTGCGCGCGCGCGTGTGCGTGCACTATGTATGGAGTCTTTTTAGGAACCTCCATACTGCTTTCCAAAGTGGTTGAACAAGTTTACACTCCCACCAACAATGCAGTAGGGTTCCCTTTTGGCCACATCCCCTGCAGCATCTATTGTTACTAGATTTCTTGATTATAGCCATCCTAAGTGGGGTGAGGTGGAATCTCAATGTTGTTTTTATTTGCATTTCTTTTCTAGCTAGAGAAATTGAACATTTCTTCATGTGTCTATTGGCCATTATTTTTAATACAATTTTATTGTAAAAATACTGTACAGAGGGGTTACAGTTACATGAGTAATGAGTACATTTGTTGTCTAGCATTGTTACCTCTTCCTTTGTTTTTCCCCTATCATCCCTTCCTTCCCTACCTCCCTAATTACTCCTCCTCCCCCCCCCCAGCTGAAGTGTAAAGTTCGTTTTCTTTCTTTTTTTTTTTTTGTTATTAAAGAAGCAACTTTATTGAGAAGGTTCCTTCACTGACCGGCCAGGGCCGCAGCACAGGCTGGGGAGCTGATACTGCGACCGTAAAGTTCGTTTTCAACATAGTGTCTTGTACATCTCATTGTTATAGTGGGTCAGCCTGTATCTCTATTTAAGCATTTTTTTTTCCCTTTCCCTCCACAAATTAGAAGTGTATATACAAGATGCAGGGCACTTCTTATTTCCTCTTCAGAGAAGTCTCTTTAGAGGACTTTTGACTTTAGCTATTTCACCAAAAAGAAAAAAAGACTACATTAGATAGACAAGCTAGGTAATAAGTAAGCAAGTAATCAGGTGTTTGTATTAAAACACTAGGCTTTACATCTGTTGGTTTGGTAACACCTTTGTTCTCATAGGAATTAAGTCACATTATATTAGCTGTGAGCTTATACTGAACTGTTTATTTCAGTGTTCAACCTGATTTGATCTTGTTGCTGTGGTATAAAACAAAAGTCTGTTTACTGTTTGTGCCATGCAAGGGTCCTGAATGATAGGAGTGTCTTTTGTTATTCATAATATGAAGCCCTTTCTGAGAACATTTGAATTTTTGCCTTTGAGGTGACTTAGAATGGGTTTCCTAGATAGCCTCAGGTCACCAAAAGGACCACGGACTATGAAGTTGGAACTTTCAGCCCCACCCACTTGGCCTCCAGGAGCATTCAGGGGACTGGAAGTTGAGTTTATGGATTGGTGAGCACATCTAGGCACTGGGAAGATGGAATGCCTGTAGAAGGCATGGAAGCTCCGCTGTCCACATCCTACTTCCAGATACCTTTTTATATATACCTTTTCCAGTTGCTTGTTCCTGAATAATATTCTTTTGTTGTTTTTGAGACATGATTTTGCTTTGTTGTTCAGGCTGATCTTAAACTCCCCTACTCATTATTTACCTCAGCTTACCAAATAGCTTGCAAACCCTGTACCTGGCTTGAAATTGTGTTCTTTGTCATAAGTTAGGAGACTTAAGGGAGGTGTGTTTTTGTTGTTTTCATTTGTTGTTTTTGTAGTGCCTGGATTTCAACTCAGAGCCTGGAACTTGCTAAGTAGATACTGTACCACTTAAGTCACAACTCTAATCCTTTTTTGTTTTAGTTATTTTTCATATTGGGTTTTGTGTTTTAGCTAGCCTCAGACTATGATCCTCTTACCTGTGCTTCCTGAATAGCTGAGACCACAGGTGCACACCACCACTGCACCTTGCTTTTTGGCTGGGGCAGAGGCGGGGAGGCGCAAAGGGATGGCAGGGGGGAGGGGGTATATATTTTTGCACAGGCTGGCCTTGAACAAGCCTCCTGATCTCTGCCTTCTGAGTGCCTAGGGTTTAGTTATTCACCACTACTCCAGATCCATTTTTGAGTTAATGTACTAATAGATCATGGAACCAGGAAGTGGGTTGTGGGAACCCCCCAATTTATACCTCAAAACCTAGAACTTCTAATTGGTGTCTGAAATGGGCAGAGTTGTTGGACTGGGACTTGTGGGAATCTAACACTACTCTGTGAGGAGGTAGTATCAGAATTGAATTAAATTTGTTAGCTGCCTAGTTGTCAGAGAATTGGAGGATTGGTTGATATCAAAGAAAATGCTTCTTAGTTGTTTTCATTGAAGATGACTTGAGATATAAAAATACTTTAAAAACTAAAACTTGTATCTGCCATGAAATATAGACTGAAACAATAAAATATGTAAAATTCACAAAATTGAATCAATCAAGAACTTGACTGATTTTGAAAAGTACAGCTCTTCACCTTAAGCTTCCCTTAGCTTCTCTGACCCAAGAAGTAGGAATTATAATACCTAGAATTTTTAAAATGTATGTAATTTCTAAAGTTACATAGGATCAATATTTGAATTCCAGATGTATGTCAGCATCCAATGATCTTGGAGTCTGTAAGAGATTTTATAATATGCTAGTGCTTTATTTGTTGGTTTGCTTGTCCCTTTAAGAGCTTTAGTTGAGGTATAGTTTTCATGTCACGCAGTTTTACCCAATTAAACACTTCACCTTAGGGTATTAGTATATCACAGAATTATGCAGCCATCACAATCAATTTTAGAATACTTAAAATTTCATCACCTAAGAAATGAAACTTGTACCATTTAGCCACACTTTCCCTAATCCCTTCATCAATTTCTGCTCCCCCACCTTCACAAACATACAGGCAACCACTAATCTACTTTCTAACTCTAGATTTCATACAAATAGTATCACACAAAAAATACAGTGATTGACATCTTTCACTTAGCAGTTTCCAGTTTACAAGATTTCATCCGTGCTGCAACATGTACTGATACTTAATTCCTTTTCATTACCAATTAATATCTCATTGTATTGGTGTATACCCATTTTGTTTATCTGTTCATCAGTTAATGATGTTTGAGTCATTTCCACTTTTTGGCTATTATGAATAATATGGCTGTGAAAATGGATGAAGGTTAGCTGGGCGCCGGTGGCTCACACCTGTAATTCTAGCTACTCAGGAGATCTGAGGCTCACAGTTGAAAGCCAGCCCAGGCAGGAAAGTCTGTGAGACTCTTATCTCCAATAAACCAGTAGAAAACTGGAAGTGGTGCTGTGGCTCAAGCGGTAGAGTGCTCACATTGAGCTGAAGAGAGAGGGAAAGCACCCAAGCTGAGAGTTCAAGCCCCACGACTGACTAAAAGAAATGGATAAAGGTTTTGTGTGTACATTGATTTTAATTTTGGCAGGTTTATACCTAGGAATTGAGTTATATTACAACTTCATCTTTAATCTTGAGGAGCTGCCAGACTTTTTCTGACAGTACCATTATTTTCCTGTAATGAAAAATTTCAACTTTTCACCTTTTCTGTGTCCTTTCCAATATTAGTTATTATTACCCTCTTCTTTATTTTTTTTAAATTATAGTTATCCTAGTGGAGTGAAATGGCATCTGATTGTGGTTATGTTTGAATTTCCTTGATGACTAATTATACTGAATCTCTTCATGTACTTACTGATTATATATAGACTTTAAAAAACTAAATGTTTACTAATTTTTACTAATCTTTACTAATCCTTACTAATTTTTGCTTGGTTTATTGCTTATATATACCAGTTGAAAGTCCTTTATCAGGTAATATAATTTGAAAATTCTTTACACAATTATGTGGAATTCGTTAGACAAATTCTGTGGCAGTTCTTTTCATACTTATTTGTTTAAGGAGAGCTTGTGAGCAAAGCCCATCAAGTAAGAGTGTGAATAGCCAATTTAGAGAAGCATGCTCCATCTGGTATACTAAAAGAAATGTCTTCATGGCATGCCTGTCATCGAATTTCTGTCTAATTTTCAGTTTTCTCCTTATGATACCAAATTATAATATATATATGTTATATATTATAATATATAACAGAATAACACAGTAGGCAAACATTTCACCATCCCATATAATAATACTAGGTATGAATCATATGTGAGCTGACAGCTGTGCTCTTTAGTACTTGGAATATTGCCTCCAGAACTAATGAAACAAGCTCTTTCAACATAGAAGCTGAAAGATGTGTCCACTTAGCCCCACCACCTTCATCAAATAACTTTTCTCTGGATATAGATTTTTCTCAGTTGTTATAATAGAGAATTCAAAGGGAAAATTAAACTATATTCTTTAAGGTTCTTTTCAGCCTTAAAATGTGATTATATATGTACAATAACATTAGTGACTTTTCTTATTCTTCCCCTTAACAAGAAAGAATTGTCTTATTGGGAAAGCTTAAACCTTATGTTATTTTCACAAAAGATTGGAATTAGAGGCCAGGCACCGGTGGCACACACCTGTAATCCTAGCTACTCAGGAGACTGAGATCTGAGGATCGAAGTTCAAAGCCAGCCCGGGCAGGAAAGTTCATGAGACTCTTATCTCCAGTAAAACCACTAGAAAACTGGAAGTGGCACTGTGGCTCAAGCGGTAGAGCACTTACCTTGAGCTGAAGAGCACAGGGACAGCACCCAGGCCCTGAGTTCAAGCCCCACAACTGACCAAAAAAAAAAAAAAAAAGATTGGAATTATTTGGATTTGACAAACAAAAACTTACTATAGAGTAGTAAATACCATCTAAGAGAATTGCAGTGTGAGTTAGAGGAACATGACCTTTAGATCGCCAATAAGATGGAACTAAAGGAAGAAACAATTTACACACCTGCTGTGGGTGTGGCTAAAGGTAAAGACACTGTAAGGAATGAGTCCTTGAGTGCATCCTTAAGTATTCAGAGATCATTAGAGAAGAAGCAAGCTCTCAGAGGTCAGTTGTGTCTGAAGGTGAAAACAAAACCTAGACTACAAAAATAAGAAAAATAGGACTATAAGAAAACAAACACCTGAAAGGGCCTAGAAATTGTGAGGTAAGTGTACTTTATTTTGGTTAATTTGGGAAGGAGAGTAATTTTTTTTATTTTTGAAGTTTTAGGAGACTGAAAGCTTACTATTGTTTTCTTAGCATAATGGGAATAATTGCCACAGATTTATCAAAGAGTAAGATAAGGAAAACACCATAAGCCCATAAGTAAGCTGATATGTAAGAGTGTTGGAAGGGTCATTAAGATTCACAGCCATTTGATAACTTTGACTCCCACAACCCAAGAAAGCTACTTTAAAGTTACCATTTTATTTTTTATTTGACTGACTTCTATGATGACATTAATCAAACATCATTATAAATAAGTCAGAAAGAAAATCAGAAATTTAGAAAAATAAGAGAATTGGTTCTTTTCCTCAATAAGTATGAATGGGTCTTTGTCGTAATATAAAAATAGCTCATCATAATTACTTAGGAAATATTTTGTCTTTAATCTCATCCTAGAGCTCTTGAAGAAAAAATATATTTACTGAGAGGATTATTTGATATAAACACAGAGCTTGAAATACATAGGACCTGTTATACTCCTAATGCTCTATTTTTTATTCATTGGGGTACTAAAGGTGAAAAAGAAATACACTTCCAGAGTTGAGAGCATTAGTCCAAAGTGTAACAGGTCCTTGGGGTTTGTTGTTGGAATCAAGTTTAAGACATAGACAGCCACAACTACATTCTATTTGGTATGAGTGTTGAACCTGTCATGTCCGGCTTCTTAAACAATTTCATCAGCCTAGAATTACATAACAAAGGCCAAGTCACCACATAGCAAGACCGTAGAATCTTTATAGGTAAGTTTTTTTTTTTGGGGGGGAAGTATGGATGTGTATTTACACTGGACATTAAGCAGAATATTTGAGCAAATTATTCTCACTGTAACCAAAGTAGGCTTGCTGCCAACAGAAAGAGCAAAAGAAATTTTATACAGATTTACTGAAGAACAGCTTCAGGGCATGTGACACAGTTATGCAATGCAAAAAATAATAGAAATAAACTTATCAGCTATAAGAGAAGGAGGTTCATTTTATTCTAAGACATCAATGACAAAATAATGTTACTATGTTGATCTCTTTAAAAAGGATAGCTTGACTGAATCAGAGCTGTTGTCCTATGGGCATTGTAAGAAGGCTTTACAGATAAACTTAGGGCCACCAAAAATACTCTTCATGACTCTTAAACAAAGATAGTGTATATATTGGTGAGATTTGATTTCCCACAGATATTTACTGACATCTGAGTTAGGCATTATTAGCAATAGAAGTACTATTAAGTATATTGTAATTGAGTAAAGCTTAAATTGTCTAGTTATTTACATTTATAGCTATAAAATCATGGATATCAATTTTGGGGCTCTGGTGCAGCATTTATTTTTACAATAAATTGAACACAAGAGCTACTAAAAATTTTTATAAAAGAATTATATATTATTTATAAAAGAATTTTATAAAAGAATGAGTACCTTGACAAAAGCTGAACTTGAATTTAACAGGTGGGATATATCAGGCATGGTGGCACACACCGGTGATCATAGGCTGAAGCAGAAAGATTAGCATGAAAAGCCAGTCTTGGCTACAGAGAGACCCTGTTTCAAAAAAAAAAATCTTAAATGTAATTAAATGCTTTTGTCTTTATAGAGGAATAGACTAGTTCAGTATACAACCATTTCTCATAAAGAATTTCCTCCAAAAAGGACATGGGAAAATGATATATAAGTAGGGTAATCTGACAGTAGCAAATTCATTAAATAGCACACTACCAGTAGCTATTTGATGAAGCTTGTCCAGTCCCAATGTACTTCTGTGTACTAATTTAATTTTTGTTACTGCTATGCTAGGGAATCAAACTCAAGACTTTACTGGGCATGCTGGACAAGCATTCTACCTCTGAGCTACATCCCTAGCTTAAATTATTAAATATAAAGGTAGAAATAAGCATAATTAATTGAAAATGTGGTTGAATCTTCATCTGTTTTTTGTTTTGTTTTCCCGGTCATGGGGCTTAAACTCTGGGTCTGGGCACTGTCCCTGAGCTCTTAAACAAGTGCTCTACCACTTGAGCTACAGCACCACTTCCAGTTTGCTGGTGGTTAATTGGAGATAAAGCCTCAGGGACTTTCCTGCCTGGGCTGGCTTTGAACTTCGATCCTCAGATCTCAGCCTCCTGAGTAGCTAGGATTACAGGTGTGAGCCATTGGCACCTGGCTTCATCTGTTTTTATTACTAGAATATTGTAGTATTCTCTTCCCCTCCTCCCTCCAAAAGATTTCTTTAATAGTACTAAAAAGTACTCACTCTTTCTTTACATATATATTTTGTTGATTTTTTTAATGGTGTGCTTCCTAACATACTGTAAATAGGCTGTGTTGCTGTCATGAAATGGTAGTTATCTTTGTTATATTTCTGAAATCTATAAAGCATTTTAAGAAACAAAATACTTTTCTTTTGAAGTACTTCATCCCATAACTTGATACTAAGCCCATTTTACAATTGTTAGGTGCATCCTCTTCCGTTTTTCCCTTTTGGGTTACAGACTTCGTCAGGGAGGAGATGAGGGAGACGTGAATTCTCATTCCGCCAATAGAATCTAGAATTATGTAGTATTTACCTATTTTGCGTAGTGCAGGCCCACCCACACATTATGAAGTGCTTAAGTGAAAGAACACTGAGCAGACAGCTAGCTCTTCAATGTGTGATGCCTGGTGGAACTGACATGCTCTAATACTATCTGGATTTTATTCTCTGGTGAGAAGGGTTTTTTGCTTGTAACAGCAGAGAGGAATAAAAAGGTAAGTTGCTCTATGGCTTAAATGTTTGTTTCATTGTTGCTTCCTGTTAAAGTAAACTTGCAAAAGGAAGGATTTGAAGCATAATTATGCAAGGTATTTATAATAATTTTTCACTTTCATATTTAGCTTTAGAATTGTGTTTATGAATTAAATGTCCTTCCATTCTCGTACTGAATCAAAGTCAAACTCCATAGTTAGAGTTCTTAGGGAGGGTTTGCACTATTAATTTCATCTCCTATCAGTCCTAAAGGAAGCTCAAGAAATAAAAATACAGGATTTATTGCCTGTGATAATAGGTCAACAGAAAAATAGAAAGTTGTTCATTTTTACTATTTTTGCAGTCTAAGATATTGAACTTAGTCTTGAAATATTTTAGTCCATACTGTCATTGACTGTTTTCTATTGTTATTAAATTTGACTATTGTATATTCTCTGAAGAAAATTGTTTGGTATCCAGAATGATGGTGTTATCATTGTATTAGTTGTATCCTTGGTTAGCTGTTAGTCTTGCTTTATCAGCCCTAAATCGTCTCTCAATAAACAGTTGTTCTTCATAAGAATTTTAAGTAATGTTTTGATCTGATATAGTGGGAAGAGATTTAACAACATTAAGTATGATTATTGGTTAGAGGGACTCTTGTCTAAAAACAGGACAAGAATGGTCATTATTTTCTAGCGGTATTCTTTTTGAAGCATTCTGTTTTCACCAAAAGAAAAAATATAATGAAATGTTTTTGTTTCTATAGGAATTTGTGAAAAGTTTTGTATGATTTAGAGTAGTGATATGTATGACCTTTTTAAAATTTAGGTTTTTAATCTGTATATTTACAAGATGAGTGATAAATCGGGGATGAGAAAAGTTGAAAATTAGGGAGAAGATCATAACTACTGCATTGGGTTATTTGCAATGTGATAAATTTTAAAAAGAGGAAATTACTAGAAATAGCTATGTATTTATCATTTTCTAATAAAAAGGGTTAAGCAGGAATACCATGCTGAGTAATTTAGAATGTTCACTCTACTAAAAAAGAAAAATAGATGTTCTTAGCCTCCCACACACAGTATCTCTAAATTACTGTTATAAAAATTTATAAGGAACACATTATGATTTGGTCAAAGAAAGATTACTGCTTTGGAGAACTTTTCATGAACCAAAAAGACAAAACTATTAAGATGAAACTTCAGTTCTTCAGTGAGAATAATAATGCCATTTTTAAATAGTAATTTCTCTATTGGTAGAGCACAAACATACTGGGATTTGAACTCTGGGACTTATCCTTGCTAGGAAGGCACACTCCCACTTGAACTGCACACCCAGCCCTTTTTTGCCCTGATGATTTTTTTATTTCCTCTGTAGCTGGAATAACAGATGTTTACCACCACACTCAGCTATAGATTGAAAAAAGGGGGTCTTGGGAGTTTTACTGCATGGTTGGGCCTCAAACTCTGATCCTCTCATTCTAGGCCTCCAAAATCAATTTAAGATTTCAGGTATGAAGCACTGACTGTTGTCACTCACTGTTGTCCCAACTGAAAACTGACTTTTGAAGAAACAGTATTGGAGATCCATTTGTAATTTTGAATTTTTAACCTCATTTTTCTTATTCCTTCTGAAGAAGCTTATTATGGATTTTGAAACAAAAGGTTTAATGTTAATTTCTCTGTAAGAGCTAAGAATACATGTTATAACTCATTTAATTTACATGTACTGTTTCCTCCTAGCGAAAATGAAGTGTTTATACATCACTTAACCATGAAACTAACAGATCTTTGATTGTTTTATGATCTATTATGTATTTAGAGTAGTAGAAAACTAGAACTTTCTACTTGGTATCAAAATTATGAAGATTAGATTATAAACATTCATTTAGATGCTGAGAAATAAGGATAAAGTGACAGGGCAGCATTACTTTAATGGCTAATTAAATACAGAGTAGATATTTTGCATTGCATTATATTCTTGGAAATATTCATCTCACAGTTAAAATATTTTTAGGATACTCCTAAAAACTATAACTTTTAGCCATAATAGTCTTACAGCATATGTTTGAGTCCTGCTCTGTGAGCCTGATTTCTAAGTCCAGACATAGTATATATAAGTGAGTAAATAAAGTACATAACCCAACAGTCAACTCATTACAGCTTTATTGTTCTCATTTAGTCCTCGTGATAGTCCTGAGGTGGGAAATTTGCACCATTTTGGGGTATATAAAAATTATGTGTTAGTCTGTAAATTTGGGAACTCAACAAGGATCCAACTCAAAGACCCAAGTTCTTCCAGGTGCCCTAGATAGTTATGGCTTTCCAAATGTCTTTTCTAGTTTGAAGGAAATGCTATGATAACAAAGTAATTAGTGATAATTTAAGAAAATATTGAATTTTAAGGTTTTATATTTAAAAGCTTTTCAATTAAACCTTGTCAAAATAACTAGGGATGCTGCTAATTCTTCATTCTTCCTCCTCTGAGCCACTATTTCTATTCTCTTTTATAAACTCTTAAAGAAACAATTTATGTAAATAGATGGACAGAATAGAGACAAGTTCAAATACAAGTATTTCAGCATAAGGTATTAATTCAAAATATAAGATGTAATTGCTTTTTTAAGACCATCTAGGGCATTTAATGCTAAAATTATACTTGTATGTCTCTATTACTATTAAGAAAATTATTACTATTATTATTACTAAGATGGTCGCTTTGCTTACCTATCACTCAGTTCATTGTGTGACCACACTTGTGCAGTAAATAACATCTTCCCTGACCAAAAGAGCTGTGAATAGTACAATTTCTCCTCAAAAAAAGAGCAAGAAGAAATGCAACTGTGACTGGGAAAAACCAAATAACATGGAACTCACATTTGAATTATGGAAGGCTAAAAGGGGCAAATTTTGAATCTGGAATTCATTTTTGTAATGCCAATAAGTTTAAAGAACTTTTTATTTTCTATTTTTATTGTCCTTTTTGTGTTTCCTCCTCCCCACCCCCAACCCCTGGGGCTTGTACTGGGGCTGGAAGGCCAGGGCCTCAGGCTCTTGCTTGGCTTTTCTGATCTAGGCTGACACTCTACCACTTAAGCCATAGATCCACTTCTGGTTTTTTGCTTGTTACTGACTTCAAACGTTGATTCTCAGATCTAAGCCTTGTAAATAGCTAGGATTACAAGTGTGAGCCACTAGCACCCAGCTACTTTGTCTTTAAAAACTTTTTTTTTTTTTTTTGCTTTTTACAACATAGAAAATTAGTAAAACAACTTTACAAATGCCCTTTACTCAGCTTCCTCTAGTGGTAATAACTCACATAATGTATTTATCAAGATTAGCATTAGTATAATACTATTTACTCTCAACTATGAACAGTATTCAGATTTCACCAGTCCTTTCCATTAATGTCCTTTTCTGTTCCACAGTCCAGTTTCTGATCCTGTATTGTGTATAATTGTTGCATCTTCATAATCTTTCATGATCATGGGACTTTTAGCACGCTCTCACATTTAATCATCAATTTGGGTTTGGTCATTGTTTGCATGTCTTTAGATTGAGGTTATGAAGTTTTGGATAGAATATTTCAGTATATCACATCAAAGATAAATGATATCAAAATGTCTTATTACAAGCAGTGTTAAACTTGATGAGTTGGTTGAGGTAGTATCTGCCAGTTTTCTTCCACTATGAACTTACTACCTTCTGAGTAATTAGTAATTATTTTGGGGGAAAATACTTGATTATTGTTAGTTTAAAAAAATAATAAGATGCATGTAAACTTGTTCAGTATCTTAGTAAAAGTTAAGACTACAGGTATCCAGATATTGTTTCTGGGAGTGATTTAGGCACCCCAAATAATTAGAGGCTCTCTGGGCACTGGTGGCTCATGCCTGTAATTCTAGCTACTCTGGAAGCTAAGATTTGAGGACTGCAATTCAAAGCCAGCCCATGCAGGAAAATCTGTGACATTCCTATCTCCAATTAGACACCCAAACCAAAAGTGGAGATACAGCTCAAGGGGTAGAGCACTTGCCTTGAGTGAAAAAGGGAGCTGGGTGCAGGTAGTTCATGCTTGTGTAATCCTAGCTACTCCAAGAGATTGAAATCTGAGGATTGTGGTTCAAAGCCAGCCTGGATAGGAAAGTCTGTGAGACTCTTATCTCCAATAACCTACCAAAAAGCCAGAAATGGGGCTGTGGCAAGGTAGAACATTTGCCTTGAGTGAAAAAGTTCATTGATAGCACCCAGGCCCAAAGTACAAGCATATAAGCCCCAGGACCGGGACCAGGGGGAAAAAAATTGCCCCTGTTAAGGACAATAGCATCAGTTATATAAGCTCTTACCCTGTAATATTTTATAGTAGAAAAGAATTTGGGGGCTTTTTAGGTTTATTTTTTAATTTAGTTTCCCAATGTAGTTTTTCCCTAGAGAAACCTGTTTCAGCAATTCTAGAATGATAGAGTTACAGTAATGTGAGAGTTAAAATATTTCCTATTTTGTAAGTTTGTTCTGAGACTCAAATCAGTCACATAAAATGCTTAGGACATTATTTGGCTCAGAGCTAGACCAGTGTTAACCCTTGTGAAAGAGACTACCAGTGTTAGATGCTGGCTTGGGAAAATGATACAATTTCCTATGAATGTACTTTTGTCTTGTGTTTTTGTTCCAAATAACTGATGAATCCTACCATTTTTTCCTGCTTTTTGCTGAATTTTGTTTGTTACTTTAATGGTTAATACAGGAGCTAACTTCTATACTTGCTTTCTGAGAAGCATATTATCACTTTAAGAACTTCGATAATCTATAAATTGCTGAGTGTAGGTCTGAAAAGGACAGTGACAGTAAACATGTTTGAGTTCTTAGTTGTACTTTTAAAATAGCTTTTCGGGTGACTGAAGTTGGAGGGAGATTATAATGGTAAGGTTATTTTAAGCAAACACCTCTCCAATCAGGAATAGTGCCCTGAAGTCTTTTTTGGCTTGTCACATTCTAGGAGCACATAAAGCTTTTTGTCCCTAAGCTGTCTTGACTCACTTCAAATACATGTTTTTCTAATGGAGCCAGGAGTTTGTTTTAAGTTCAATACTCTGGTTTTTCCTTTGCATTTCTTCCCTCCTTATAAGTAAGTATGTAATGAGTCCACTTCATGTTCTGAGGTTTTTAATATTGGTCACCAACAGGAAATGGGTTGACAAATGCAATGAGCATTGAGGAAGTGGCAAAGGGTTCAGATGATTTCACAAAGTACTCACATTCATAGTTGTTACCTGTCTACACTCAAGTATCATTTGCTTAGGGTTTGTTTTATACACGTATGCTTTTTGGTCTCTTATATAAATGATCTCCCAGGGCTGGGAAGGTAGCTCAGCGGTAGAGTGCATGCCTTGCAAGCATGAGGCCCTGGGTTCGATTCCTCAGCACCACATAAGCAGAAAAAGCTGGAAGTGGTGCTTTGGCTCCAGTGGTAGAGCGCTAGCCTTGAGCTAAAAGCTGAGGGACACCGCTCAGACCCAGAGTTCAGGCCCCATGACCGGCAAAAAATAAATAAATAAATAAATGATCCCCCAATAGGTCTCTTATTATATAAGAATTACTATAAGAATTAGCCTGTTCAGCCCTATGTGGGTGCAAATTTGCACCCACAGCAGGTATCTTCATTACTTAGTTTTATCTTATTTCTTTTTACTTTTCAGAAATTTGTACTGGTGGTTAGTAGACAGTAAGTAAAACAAGGTGTGTGCACTGTAAATAGTAAAAGGAGCATGTTATCTTGAGGGACAAAGATTGGTTTTCCCATTTTTCATCTTCAGGTGAAGCTGATGGTTTTTCTCTCGTCTTTCTTTCTTTCTTTCCTTCTTTCTTTCTTTTTTTTTTTTTTGTTGTTGTTGATCGTGGGGCTTGAATTCTGGGCCTGGGTGCTGTCCCTGACCTCTTCAGCTTAAGGCTAGTGCTCTACCACTTGAGCCACAGCACCACTTCGAGTTTGCTGGTGGATTACCGGAGATAAGAGCCTCACAGACTTTCCTGCCTAGGTTGGTCCTCAGATCTCAGCCTCCTGAGTAGCTAGTGTTACAGGCGTGAGCCACCGGCGCCTGGCCTGATGATTTCATATAATAAAAAGTTTTTCTTTTGGGAAAACGTGATAAGAAAGTAATGGTACTTCTTTCCTTCGCAGAACAAATGGTTAAACTGTTCGATCTGTCAAATTCATAAAACCATTCTTATTAAATAGGAAAGTCACATGCTTAATTTTCAGTGATCAAGCAGAGTCTATTGTATCTTGTTTATCTTAGCAAGATTTTCTCAATGTTTTTCCAGTCTCAGAATGATATTCCATGTTCTCAGCAATAGATCACATTGGAATAAGGCTGTATAGGGTCAGATCAACTAACTGAATTGAAGCCCATGAGGCCAGTAATTGAAGTATTAAGATTTTTTTTTTATTGGTTGTGGGGCTTGAACTCAGGGCCTGGGCACTGTCCTTGAGCTCTTTTGCTCAAGGTTAGCTCTTCCACTTAGAGCCACAATTTTCATGTTTTCTGGTGGCTAATTGGAGATGAGAGTTTCATGGACTTTACTACCTGGGCTGGCTTTGAACCGCAGCCCTCAGATCTCAGCCTCCTGAGTAGCTAGGATTACAGCTGGGATATTTTATATTCCATTCAGTTCTTAAGTGCATGACTTCAGGAATTTATTTTAGTCCTTGTGTTTTAGAATACAGAGAAAATGATAGAGTATGAATACAAAAACACAGCCACTCAGCTGTGTTAGAAGTCTAACCTCTTGTGCAGCTCTTACACTTTCATGTAAGAATTCCGCCACCCAGGGTGGAAGATGAGGGAGAAGCAAGAAGTGGGGCTGTGGCTCAGAGTGATAAGAATGCTAACCTTGATTTAAAAAGCTCAGGAAGGGGCTGGGAAGGTGGCTCAGTGATAGGGCGCTTGCCTTGCATGCATGAGGCCCTGGGTTTGATTCCTCAGCACCACATAAGCAAAAAGATAAAAGCCGGAAGTGGCGCTGTGGCTCAAGTGATAGAGCACTAGCCTTGATCTGAAGAACTGAGCTGAGGGACAGCACCCAGGCCCCGAGTTCAGGCCCCATGGCCGGACCAAAAAAATAAAAATAAAAAGCTCAGGAACAGCACTCAGGCCCTGAGTTCAAGTCCCAAGGACCTGCACACACAAACGCGTCCTTTGTGTATGTTTATAAAGGTATCCAGATTAGGTAGTGTCACACTTTCACTTTGATCAAGTATAATTTAGAAAATAAAAAAGTTTGTTACATTTCCCTATATTCTTGCTACCATGTTATCGTTTCTGTTTGCAGAATTTTCTCTAGCCATTCTGTTTTTATCTGCTGGAAAATTCTTTTAGTGTTTTCCCATCTGAGAATGTCTTGATTATCCCTCTATTTTTATTGGCTATAAAATTCTTTGTTGACATTTTTTTAGAACCAAGAAGTTATTAAACCATTATTTTTTGTCACCCATTGTTTCTAATGAGAAAACTGCTACCATTGCACTACCATTTTAACTGTAACTGGTCTTTACTACACCTTCCACCCCCGCTACCCTCCCATAGGTAAAGGATAGATTTTTCTCTACTTTCTTTGCCTTTAGATTTCAGAACTTTAAATCTCTTTACATGAATATCTGAGTGGAGTTTGTGCAGTTTCTTACTTTTATTTCTCTTTTCAAATTTGTTTTCAGCCTTTATTTCTTTGGCTCTTCTCTCCTTGAGATTCCAATGAAACAAAAGTTACCTTTTTTTTTCCCTCTAGTCTCACAGATCTATGAGTGTATGAATCCCACCTCCAAATTTTTCGCTTTTGTTCAAATTTGATATCTATCATTCTTCTAGTTTCCTGATTCTTTATTAAGTCCATTCTATTTTATAGTTGAGCTGATTAGTAAGCTTTTCAATTTGGCGTATATATTTTCTACCTCTAATACCCTTCTTTATATTTTCTATTTCTTTGCCAAAACCGTCTATTGGTACTGGAAATTTGAAACCAGTTGTAGCTTCCACTAGGCCTACGTTGACACTACCTTCCTCATTGTGTTTCAAGGGGCTTACCACTTAGCACTTGCAGTGTTTCTCTAGTCTTGAGCTAAAGTAAAACAGCTATCAAAAGTTTTCTGTGTAACCTGGGTGTGGTAATCCACAACTTGGGAAGCAGGGACAGAAGAATTGTTAATTCCTGGGTAGCCTGGGCTCCATAGTGAGATTTTGTCTCAAAAAAAACCCCAAAAAGTCAAAACTAAGAAAAAGAGATTTTTATATCTTTCTAGGCATTTTAATGTTTCTTTAACCAGAAAGCAAGCTTTTGTTGTAGCATTTTATTTATTTGTTTGATTTAAGTTGTTTTTTTTGTTTTGTTTTGTTTTTGTTTTTTGGTCGTGGGGCTTGAACTCTGGGCTTGGGCGCTGTCCCTCAGCTCTTCAGCTCAAGGCAAGCGCTCTACCACTTGAGCTACAGCGCCACTTCCTTGTTTGATTTAATATTTGATTTACTGATGGTATTAGTTGACATTTCCAGGCTGCTGCCTTCTTTAGGGATGTATTGGTCAAAAAAAGCCAGGCATTGGTTGTTTACAATTGTCATCCTAGCTACTCAGGAGGCTGAGACCTAGAGGATCTCCATGCAGAGCCAACCTAGGCAGAGAAGTCCATGAGATTGTTATCTCCACTTAAACAAAAAAGCAGGGCTAAAGGTGTGGCTCAAGTAGTAGTAGATTGCCATCTATGAGCAAGAAAATCAAGCAAGCATGAGGCCCTTTGCTTGCTTGCTGGCTTGCTAGGTCTGGCAAGCCAGTAAGCAAACAGCTGAGGAGTAGTTCAGTAGTAGAGCATTCGTATGGTATGGAAAGGCCCTATGTTCAACCCCACCACCACAATGAACAAAAGGAAAACACAGCAAACTTATGTCCATAGTTTTTAGTTGTACCCTGTAGAAGTAATAGGAAAAAAGCCAGACACTGATAGCTCATGCCTGTAAAACTAGCTACTCAGGAGGCTGAGATCTGAGAATCAAAGTTCAGAGCCAGCCCAGGCAGGAAAGTCCATGAGACTCTGATCTCTAATTAACTACCAGAAACCAGAACTGATGCTGTGGCTCAAGTGGTAGAATACTCACCTTGAGCTGAAGAGCTCAGGGACAGCGCTCAGGCCCAGAGTTCAAGCCTCTGACCAACAACAACAACAACAAAAAAGAAATAATAGGGAAAAGTACATCTACTCAGTTGGTCTGTATCTAATTTACATTTTGATCCAGTTGTGTCAAATATATAAGCATTGATGGGGAAAATGTCACATACTTTGTATATCATGTGATGATTTGCATAATACTGTGCTCCAGAGGACTGCTGGAAAATAATATATTTAAACTGAAATTCATTGTTCACATTACTAATGAATACTTTTCCCCTACAGGAAATAATGCAAAAAGTGTCCCAAGGCTCTTGACCAGTGACCAAAGATTTGAGAAAGACAACCAAGCTCATGTTTTCTCCTGATCAAGAAAATCATCCTTCCAAAGCACCAGTAAAATATGGAGAACTCATTGTCCTAGGGTAAGATTTTTATATCGCATGGGACATTAAGAGAAATCTTCTTACTTTTAGAATTTATGTCTTTTCTACTCCCTCCTCCCCCAAATCTAAAGTTACAGGCTAATGTTACCATATTAAGAACTGAGTTCTCACATTTATGCTATTTTATTTGGGCTTAATTACAGCACAAACAATGCATAAAGGGCACAGTTTGTTTTCTTTATCCCATCTTTTAGAAAGCTTTCTTCTACCATTCAGCCCACTATCCCAAAAGCCCCCATCCTTTTCCTCCTCTGAGTTATTTTTTGTCACTTGCTATTTATATGTTGTTTTGTCCCTCTGAAGTAGTTGTTGGTTTGTGTTTAAGATATTTCTATTATTTCTAGTCAAAAAAAGGTATGTAGGTATATAAAAACAGTAGGATGATGGAGAAGCCTAGGACTTAGCTACTTGCTTGCACAATATTCTCATTCATTTAATTCCTAGAAAAATAGTCTGTGGATTGAAGACTAGATGACTCTAGTACTTCAGTTTATTCAGTCCAAACATGTTGTAACTGTCAAAATGGAAGCAGTCTAAACTGGAGATCCTAGAAGCTAAAATTGCACAATATCCTTTCCACCTGTTGTTTCTCTGATTATGTAAAAAAACAACTGTAGAGATTGCAGTAAGTTTGAGAATTAGATGGGTACTGTTTAAGTGAGAATCTGTTGTTTCAGAAGATGAGAGAAATAATAATTACTGAGCTTAACTGGAAGCAGAAAATCCTAGATTCTGGTGCTTATTCCAGCATAGCTAACTGTATGGTCTTGGGCAAGTCCACCATATAGACTGTACAGTGACAATTAAACAAGATCATCTAAGGCCTTTTTTCGTTCTTTTTCTTTTCTTTTTTTTAATTTTTAAGTAATTGTCCAAAGGGGTTTCAATTCAACATGTCATTTTATGAGTATAGTATATCTTGACCAGTGTCACCCCTTCCATCATTCTGCCCCATCTGTCACAAGCCTAACAAAAAAAGTTCTCTGCTTCCATTTTCTAAGACCTTTTGAAAACGCATTTTTTTTTAATCTCAAAAAGCAAACTTATAGCTGGGTGCCAGTGGCTCATGCCTATAATTGTAGTTACTCAGTGTAAGAGTTGCTACCACATGGTTCAGGCAGAAGAGAGTTTATTTGGGAGAGCTAAACTACCAGGCTGGACTCAAGAGCAGGTTGTAGAGTAGCATCTGGAATGTAGCAGGTAGCAAGTAGCAGCTTAACTAATGGTGGAGAGAGATTATATAGGGAAAGGTGGGGCCTCAGCAGATGTGGAAGTGATCTCAGAGCCTGGGACCCTTTTGCTGATGCCCAGTCAGGTGATTGACAGGTGGTTAACAGTTACAGATAGTTACAGGTTTGGGGGCTTCAGCGTTGTATTTGGGTTGGGGGGAGGAAGGTGGTGTCTCCTAGGCAGACATAAAAGGGGCTGAGTTTTGAGGATTGTCCTTGGAAGCCAGCCTGGGTAGGAAAGTTTGTGAGACTCTTGACTCATTAACCACCAAAAAGCCAGGAGTGGAGCTGTGGCTCAAGCGGTTTAGTGCTAGCCTTTAGGGACAGCAGTTCAAGCCCCAGGACTCTCTCTCTCTCACACACACACACATACACATACACCCCCCCAAAAAAAAACCACCCTTAAATATCATAAACTTGGGATGGGCATGGTGGTGTACAATTGTAAACCAAGCTACTTAGGAGGCAGAGATTTGGAAAATCACAGTTTGATACCAGGCCTGGAAGAAAGTTAACAAGACTGGGTGTGATGGCCATATAATCTGGGCTCTAATCCTAGTTAGGCAGGAGATAAGAGTAGAATGGGATAAATATGAGTGTGGAAGTTAGAGTCTGATCCCAGACAATAATGCAAGACCCCAACTAAAAACAAACATAGCAAAAGAAAGGCTTAGTAGTATGACTCAAGTGCAAGGTCCTGAGTTCAAACTCTGGTACCACCAAAAAAAATCAAAGTATTTAGTAATTGCAATATTATAACTTCAGGTCATATCGCTATTAATAGTATTAATGACAAACAGCTTTTTTAACTACCAGAAGAAGAAAAAAACAACTATGCTGATGAGTTAATTTTTTTTAGCAAAGATTTGATCTAGGCAGTGTTGGCTCACTCCTATAATCCTAGCTACTTAAGAGGCTGAGACCTGGAAAAATCAGTTTGAAGCCAGACCAGGCAGAAAAACCTAAAGATTCTCCCAACTAACCTGTAAAAGCCAGGCTGGAGGTATAGCCTCAAGGAATTCAAGGATTTTTGAAGAATCTGATAGTTTTAAAGTGTCTCATTTAGCCTAAAGATTTCCCAGTTAATCATTAGCAGTAGTAATTAACTATATATCTGATATTTAATGACCTAAAATGCAGTAAGTCTAAGAGTAAAACTAGATATAGTTATCTATTTCCTGCTATTGCTTAGACAAGAGGATTGAATTTAGGAACATAAACTAGGAACTTAAGAGCACAGATCCAGAAAAAGAATGAGTCAGGGACTTTTAGAAGACAGTAGCCAAGGGTCTGTAAGGAGCTCACCATAAGGCTGATGGCCACACATAGTCCTGAATAGCAAAATTAAAGGATAAATGAAGGGGGGCTCTATTTGCCCTTGGAACAAGACCAACAAGATTAGCAGGAGCTTTCACCTTGTAATGTTTTGTTTTATATTGGGTTAGTATAATTTCTATACATGGCAATCATTGAGTAAACTCTTTTCATCTTTAAAACATGATTCATTCTTGTAAACTATTTTCAGGCCATTTTCAATTGTTTTTTCTTCCAACCTCAAATCCATCCTTAATCCCTGCTTCATTCCTGCTCAGATGGACCGACTACATAGGAGAATCAAAAACTTTGTCAGGGACAGGGAGCAATGAGTAGTTATTATTAAATTACTCTTTATGCCTCAGTGCAAAAGTAAAAAATGACCCAAAAAAACCCTTGAAATTATTTTCTAGTTTTGCCAGTGTCATGTTTGTGACACTCCGAAATAATTCCTCTGAAAAGAATTCCTTTTTCCTAACTTGTAAAAACGTGAACAGTTGGGCTGGGAATGTGGCTTAGTGGTAAAAGTACTTGCCTAGCATGCATGAAGCCTTGGGTTCAATTCCTCAGTACCACATAAACAGAAAAAGCTGGAAGTGGTGCTATCACTCAAGTGGCAGAGTGCTAGCCTTGAGCAAATGAAGCTCAGGGACAGTGCCCAGACCCTGAATTCTCAGGACTGACCAAAAAAAAGAAAATGTGGACAGTGATGCCAATTTGGCAGTTTTTACAAGGCAAGATTAAGTGAAATGCTGTATTTGAATACAACTCAGTGCTTGGTGTATAGTACTTGTCTGGGTTTGTTTTTAACTTTTCCTGTGTTGTTTCAGTCCTTGTTAGAGAGAGAGAGAGAGAGAGATCATGGAGAGATTACCATAAAACATACTTTCGGGGCTGGGAAGGTGGTTCAGTGGTAGAGCACTTGCCTTGCACGCATGAGGCCCTGGGTTCGATTCCTCAGCACCACATAAGCAAAAAGATAAAAGCCGGAAGTGGCGCTGTGGCTTAAGTAGAAGAGCACTAGCCTTGATCTGAAGAGCTGAGGGACAGCGCCCAGGCCCAGAGTTCAGGCCCCACGACCAGACCAAAAAAAGAAGAAGAATCTAGTGTGTGTGTATGTGTGTGCACACACGCACCAGTTTCAGGGCTTGAAATCAGAGCCTGGATACTGTCCCTGAGGGTTTGTTTGTTGGTTTGTTTTGTCTAAGGCTAGCATTCTACCACTTGAGCCACAGCTCCACTTTCTTTTATTCCTTTTTCTCTTTCTTTTTTGGTAGTTAATTGGAGATTAAAAATCTCATTGACTTTCCTGCCATGGCTGGAAGAACCATGATCCTAGATCTCAGCTTCTTACAGGTGTGAGCTGGAGTACCTGGCTAGAGATTCTACTTTAAACAATACATCCACTACATTTAGAGGTCGTATTAACACACACAAGAACATTCACCCTAAAAAAAAAAAAAAAAAGAGTCAGATAGGCCTTAGTCAGTTCTTCAATAAAAGAAATACAAAAGGTACTTCTATCATAATAAGGAAGAATCTCATTTTGTTTCACACTAAAACAATTGGTCTAGAGGTCATCAATTGCTAATGGTTAACATGTGCTAATAGATAATTAACTGAGAATTGATTCTACAAAGTAAAACGTTTATTTTATATTTGTGTGATTCTTAAAAGAAATCACCTAAACATTTTTTTCTTCTCCCATCAGGTATAATGGGTCTCTCCCAAATGGCGATAGAGGAAGAAGGAAAAGTAGGTTTGCTTTGTTTAAAAGACCTAAGGCAAATGGGGTGAAGCCCAGCACTGTGCACATTGCATGTACTCCTCAGGCCGCAAAGGTAAAAAATAAAAATAAAAAATTTTAAAACTAAATAAGTAACAGAAACTGAAAGATTTTTATGTGTTTATATTTGCTAGCATTTCCCTCACATTTCTATTTGAGAACGTTCGTTTTGTTTGGATTGGAGTAGAAACTTTGGAAACAGTATATTTCAGGCTGTAGTGTGGAAAGGGAACTGAACTTAAAAATGACAAATTAGAGTCAGTGGATAGAAATTAGAAGGAACCATTCCCATTCCCTGTTAAGAGAGGTAGAGGTAGGGCCAAGGCTTACTTTGTTACAGCCATCCACCCTACTTTACCATAAGGGCCTCCCCTTGACATGGTGGAATGTGGCTTATAATATGTAACATTTAGGTTTTAGAAGCCGTTCAGATGAAGTCATTTCTTCACTGAAGGTTTTTAATTGATGTTTCTGTGGATGCTCTTGTTTTTATTTATTTTTTTGTGTTTTGTAACTTTGAGAATTTCTACCACTCACTGCACTTGTATGAAGTAGGCGTCATCATTACATTGAATCAAAGCAATGGAAGCAAATAGCCATATCCACAGTATAGCCCCATCCCCTCCAAATACCACCCCCCCCACACACACACACTTCTAGTCTCTTTGCCTTTCTTTGCCAAAATTTCCAGAAATTTGCCCATCATTTCAGGATACTTGTACTTTCCTAAAATGATAACCAAGAAGAGGGAATTTCAGATCTTTATCTGTCCACTAAATTATATGATCTGCCAAATTTGATACTATAGATGAGCAAATTTTAAAAACTAGAGTTCTTTGACTTCTGAAGTATAGCTATATAGCCCTGAGATGTGCCATTAGTATTGCAATATCTGGAGTATGTCTTTGTACATTTAATAAATGAGACTGTAAAGCTGACATATGCTGCCCTGTTTTAAATAATAGTCCAGTCTTCAAAATTAATAGGATTTTCAGCCTTGTTTCATATATATAGTTTGGGGTGCAAAATAGAGGCCTCAAGCCTTGACAAGTCTTCCTTTGTTACTATTTGGGAAATTTTTAAGGTTTTTCATCTTGCTCCTTTGCAATAAGGGATATGCTTAGAAGGTAGTAGAAGTAAATAGCTTATTCATCTCAATTGGAGGAGCTTCTTAAATGTTTCCTCACAAGCGTGCCCTTGGCATTTTGGGTGTTCCAGTCGTTCATTGTGCAGGACATTCCACCATAACATGAGATATTTAATATTTTTCTCCCACCCACTGAGTACCTTTTGAGCCCTCAAAAATACATTCCCATATTTTCAAATGCCCTTAAGTAGCAAATACTACCTCTGGTTTTGAACTACTATCAGGGAAAAATATTTAACCTTATTTGTAAAATATTCTGTTTTTTAAACTTTTATGTATTTAGTTAGTAGAGCTAGTCCTGGGGCTTGAACTCAGGGCCTGGGCATTGTCCCTGAAACTTTTTTACTGTAGGTTAGCATTCTACTATAGCTCCATTCCAGCGTTTATTTTTGGTATTTAATTGGAGATCAGAGTCTCATGGACTTTCCTGCCTGGGCTGGCTTTGAACCATGATCCTTAGATCTCAGCTTCCTACAGGTGTGAGCCACCAGCACCCAGCTCTAAAATTCTATTTTATATCCATCTTCCCATTTTTTATACTTTTTAGTCCTTTATGGAATCATTATCTCGCCTTTTTTCATCTTTATTGGGCAATAAGAACCTTAGGAATCAGAGATGAACAAAAGTAATTTTTTTAACTTTTAAATGAATATATCAGTGAGATCCTGTAAAAAAAATTTCTGCCAGTCATCTGGATTAAAGGATTCAAATCTTGCCTTCTAATCCACTGAAACTCAAATTTATCTTTTCATAGTTCTTATTCCCAATCTAAGAGTGAGCTTAATAGCTAAGAAAAGATTTCAGTCTCAAAGTCCATTTAATTCTTTAAAAAATTAAATTGGCTTGCCATTAAGAGTCAACTTTCAGGCCTCGTTGATGGCACTCTGGACAATTGAGGCAGAAAGATCAATAGTTTGAGGCCAGCCTGGGCTATATGGTAAGACCCTGCCCTCCACCACCAAAAAACAAAAAATTCAAAATAGCAATTAATTTGAAAATTTGTTTATTAATGTTAAGTGTCAAGTATCAATTTTTAAATCTGTGTAATAATGATATATATAGTGCTGTTGAATATATTAATACATAAACCTCTAGAGAAAGGAAAATAGGGAGAGCCATATGGGCAGATACAGGTATGTCTATAAAGCGTGATTTCCTTAAAAGAAACAAGTGAGAAGCAAAAGGGGCATTGATAAGCTTTGACAAAACCAGCTAGTTAGTATAGTACCCCAAATATTTGTTTATTATCTTTGGGTTTGAAAATTAATTTTCTTATTCTGAAAGCTATTACTTTAAAGCTTTTATCTTCCACCAATTAGCTAAAAACTAAAACTAGACAAAAACTTTTATAAAGCCAAACTTCTAATTTGAAACTTTTTTTTCTTTAGCTTCTTTGCTTTGTGTAATCACTCTTTGTGTCTATTTTCCTTTTACACAATCTGTTTCCACTTCCTTTGTACATGACTAGGTTTTTTCCCCTCTGATATTATCTTCAACTCATTTACATAGAAAATGCTTGAAAACAAAACTGAAAATTTCTTTTTAGAAATGTTTTTAGTTTGGAATAGGTCAAAGGTACAAATATAAGCATTATATCCATTTCTATGAAGTTTTCTGTATGTAGCCCAGTATGTGGCAGCTTTGTCATCTATATCACATAATGGTTAGAGAAACAACTATTTCTGAGTATTGCTACCACTTTATAATTATTTAGGTGACTTGAAAAATAAGATTCCTATTTATAAATAAGATTTTTGTATTTCTGTATCAGAGGGGGTACTGAGTATTGATTTTCTTTCTTCATGGCATTTGATTTTGATCACTTGATAAAAAATACTTAAAAGGTGACACAAACTTTTATGTCATTTTGATTTTTTTTACATTACGTTCTTATTCTATAACTTCTTCAAAGTATTGTGTATACCCAGCCCCTAGAAGACACCAGCCTCTAATGCTTATAGTGTGTCTTATATATGACAGATATTTTTACCTTCTTTTGTGAAAAGATTTTCTACTAAACATTGACTACATAATTTTACTATTAACCTTTTTATTTACAGGCAATAAGCAACAAGGATCAACATAGTATATCATATACTTTGTCTCGGGCCCAGACAGTTGTGGTTGAATACACTCATGACAGCAACACAGATATGTTTCAGGTATTATAATATGAATTTTGAAAAAAAGTTAATGTTTTCAATATTGTACCAACATAATCCTCATACTTCCTGTAAGTTATCATGTTTTCTTAATCTTTCAAATTTGCAAGTGGCAAATTTGAAATTTTTCTAGTAAAGTGTTTATATTTAGCTGTTTTGCTAAATAGACTTAGCTATGTAGTTGTCTTTAAAAATGCATTTTTATTATGGGAAACTTCAAAAACCACCAAAGGAAGAGAATCTAGGATAGTACAAAATATTTCTCTTCACCTGGCTTCAATTATCAACATGGTCGATCTTGTTCTATTTGTTCTGTCTGCATTGCTAGGTGCTCAACTGCTCCTGACCCTGTTAGTCCTCATGTCATTCATCTTTTCACTATGAATCTCTGAAAGATAAGACCATTCTTAAAAACAGAACAAAATAAAGCACTATAAAATCATTTCAATTAAAACTTGTCAGTGACTTTAGCTGTGCTCAGATTAAGGATACCATATCATAATTTTGCAAAACTATTGTTTTCTAAACCTTATATATAAAAGTCATTGTGGCATATTAAGATATGGACTCTGCTGCTGCATGCCTCAGTGTCCTTTAAGGATAACAGAATCTCCATCAGGACAGTTAGGAAGATTAAATGAGTTTGTGTGTGAAAAATGCTCAGATTTGTGCCAGCTACCTATTAAAAACTCTTAGGAAATGTTAGTATGAATATTCAGAAAAAGAAACCAGAAGTATTCTGTGTACATGTACAACTTTTTTGCGAGGGAGGGACATGGAGAATATTACCTCACCTTCTCTACACTACAAAAACTACAAACAAATTCTAAAAATGTTTTTCAGCACATACTTTACTCAAAGCTACTGGTACAAAAAAGAGCTCCTGCCGGGCGCCAGCGGGTGCCCGTGGCTCACGCCTGTAATCCTAACTACTCAGGAGGTTGAGATCTGAGGATTGCGGTTCAAAGCCAGCCCAGGCAGGAAAGTCCGTGAGACTCTTATCTCCAATAAACCACTCAAAAACCGGAAGTGGGAGCTCAAGTGGTAGAGCACTTGCCTTGAGCTGAAGAGTGCAAGGACAGCACCCAAGCCCAGAGTTCAAGCCCCTTGACCGACAAAAAGAAATAAAGAGTTCCTCATTTTTTTTTACAGGGCTAGTGCTTATGTTTTTATAAACTAATAGATTATAAAAGAATTAGGCCCAAGGTTTAAGTAAAATTTGTGGTTCTTCTCCCTTAATATTAGGTCACTTAAACATAAGCTAGAACATAAGCTGCCTGATAATGTTGCTCTTACAATTATTGTTCTAGTTAATTTACCATTTTTCTCTAGTTTTAATATTAAGTAAAGTTGAAAGACCTTTCTAAATTAATTTTAATTAATAGCAAAAGTACTTCTTTGGACTTGTTTTTCTCAGCCCTTTTAAATGAGATGTCAAATTTTTTGAATAGTGTCTCCACAGCTGATATTACAATGAGTGTGTGTTTGTCTTCTTGCTTTTACTAAATCTAAATAATAATGAAGATAAAGGTTGCATCTCACCAAAAACCTAACTAAAAGAATTGGAATGTTCTCCCACATTTTATTTTACCAACAAGCAACTAAATTTAGCTCTAAAAAAAAAAAAGCCATCTCTAAGAACATCTTTTTTTTTTTTTTAATAATTTCAATTTCAAAGGCCTGTGTAATCTGGTGCCTGAGTGCAAGCAGTTACTTTTTAAGAATTATCTTTGGGAAGGCATGGAGAATATGAGCTCCTAATCATACCATTTGGTAGGCTAAGGCAGTACTCATTGATTGGTTCCCTATCTAGGAAAAAGCAAAGGCATCATCTTTGTAGAGTCTGGGGTTCCCCCCCCAGTATCTACATCCTTCAATTTTATGATAGTAATTTGTAACAAATACATTAACAAACTGATACTTACATTTACTTTAACCTCTGTGACTTCTTCCACTGTCTGCCTTTTTCTTTTCAATTCCTAAACTGAAAGTAACTTAATTACTGTTTAGTACACCTGAAAGTGTTAATTCTCTGATAACCTCACCCATCCAGAACTCTTACTTGAAACCTGTCTCACAAAAATATGAGCTAGAAGAAAGAAGAAAGTTCTAAGTATTATAAAGAGGGGAAAAACCTACACAAATGTCATTAGATAGCACAGTATGATTCATGTTAAGAGTTTCTTTAATGCTAATTCTCTAATTGGCTTTAGAAGTACAGATCATTTCACATCACTATCATCCAACCCCATAAAAATGATTCCTTAAGAGCCTGTACAAACATTTTAGTTTATGTCTCTTAATAGTTATAAATGGTCTCAGGAAGACCTCTAGGTGTACAAAATAAATGCCACAGAATCCACCCATTAAAATGCCTTTTCTATGCTTCCTCAAGAATTCTTAGGCCTAGAACCTTTTGAAACTATTCTTTGAAGTTAGTTGATTATTTGATTTCTCAACTCATACCAGAATTAAAGGCTTGTTACTAGATTCAAATAGAGAAATCTGTGAAGTGCACATTAGACCTCAATGCAACCCCTTAAGACCAGTATTTGTGTATATCTTTCACTGCAATTAAAGACATCATTGCATTTCATTCAGCTTTATATAAATGGCATTGAGTATAACATTTACTCATTGTAAATACTTTTTGTGGAACAATCCAGGTAGAATTATAAATGGTAGTTATATTTACACCTGAAAGGGTTAGTTTATAGCCATCTAGAAATCTCAACTACCCTGAATTTTTTATTCCCTAAGGGTTTCATGAATTCTGTCAGAATTTCCCAGTTCATTCTATGCACAAAATGACTAGTACATCAGAAACTCTGATAGATTAGTTTTCAAGGGTATAGATGTCCCTAAAGTTAAGTATGATACATATGAACTTTAGAAATTTCAGAGGCTTAATGTTCTTATCTCATTATGCCTTTCTTGATTGGATTTTAGCACTGTGTTGTTTGAATAGGTTTATATATATATATATATTTCTTTTTTCTTTAGATTGGTCGGTCGACTGAAAGCCCTATTGATTTCGTAGTAACCGACACAGTTCCTGGAAGTCAAAGTAATTCTGATACACAGTCAGTTCAGAGCACTATATCAAGATTTGCCTGTAGAATCATATGTGAACGGAATCCTCCCTATACAGCACGGATTTATGCTGCAGGATTTGATTCATCAAAAAATATCTTTCTTGGGGTAAAAAACTTTCTTCCTAAACAATGTATTCTTTTATCAGCTTCTGTTTCCAAGTTACACCTAAATGGCAGTACATTATTCTATTGATAGGAGAAAGCTGCCAAGTGGAAGACATCTGATGGGCAGATGGATGGCTTGACCACTAATGGTGTTCTTGTGATGCATCCACGCAATGGGTTCACCGAAGACTCCAAGCCTGGAATATGGAGAGAAATATCAGTGTGTGGAAATGTATTTAGCCTGCGTGAAACCCGGTCAGCTCAGCAGAGAGGAAAAATGGTAACTATTGAAGTGTAGCTTTTTATCTAACTATAGTGAACATGTGAGATAAATTGGACTAAATGCATTATTATTATATATATGCTTTGGGGGGTTAGGGGAGGAGCTCCTAGGGCTTGAACTCAGGGTCTGGGTACTGTCCCTGAACATTTTTGCCCAAGACTAGTGCTTTACCACTGTAGCTCCTTTCCCAGTGCTTTCTATGGTTAATTGGAGATAAGGTCTCTTGGACTTTCCTCCTTGTAGGTAGGTTCGCAGGTATGAACCACTGGCACCCAGCATATCATTATATGTATATTTTTAAAACAAACAACAAAATAAAGCCTCTTAAATATATCACCAACAAAGGGAACTAAGCCTGAGCTTGATTATCAGATACTGAGAAATACTATACTAGAAGACCATGATAGCTTTTGTTTTTGTTTTTTGTCGGTTGGTGTCAGTGGGCTTGAACTCTGGGCTTGGGCACTGTGCTCTTCATCTCAAGGCAAGTGCTCTACCGATTGAGCCACAGTGCTACTTCCTGTTCTCTAGTGGTTTATTGGAGATAAGAGTCTCACAGACTTTCCTGCCCGGGCTGGCTTTGAACTTCGATCCTCAGATCTCAGCCTCCTGAGTATAGCTAGGATTACAGGCGTGAGCCACTGGTGCACGGCCATGAGTACATTTCTTGTCAAGCATTGTTGCCTCTTTCTTTGTATTATTTTTGTTTTTCTGAAACTAGATATAGCTTTGTAGCCCAAGCAGCCCTCAAACTTAGGATCTTCCTGTCTATCTCTCACATCTATACTTTTGCTTGGGCTGGCCACAGTGATCATCCTGATCTTCACCTCCTTAATAGTTAGAATTACAAACATAAGCCACTACTCTGAGCTCTTAATATTTCAATTAGGAAAAGTCTGTAATAAACATTTTTGTCACATTATGTTCATATACTTAAAAGCTTAAGCTTTTCTAGATTTAACCACATTTTTACGTTTCTGTTTGTTTTTGTTTAAAATTAAAAACTAGTTTATAATTTGGTTAGTGTTTAAGTCACAAGTTGTTTTTAGGTGTTGAGTATTTTATCTTTGATTTTCAAACTTTTCCTGATGGCTTTTAGTTTCTTGACTTCTTAGTAATCCTAGGAAATCTAGGAGATGTTTATGAGAAATCCCCAAAACCCATGTAAACTCCAAACCAATGTGTCTTTTGATTCTCATCTCTTCCAGGTGGAAATGGAAACCAATCAGTTACAAGATGGCTCACTTATTGATCTCTGTGGTGCAACATTGCTGTGGCGTACTGCAGAAGGCCTTTCCCACACCCCAACTGTGAAGCATTTAGAAGCTTTAAGACAGGAAATCAATGCAGCAAGACCTCAGTGCCCTGTAGGGTTCAACACACTAGCCTTTCCTAGTATGAAGAGGAAAGATGTTGTAGATGAAAAACAACCATGGGTCTATCTAAACTGCGGCCATGTACATGGCTATCATAACTGGGGAAACAAAGAAGAACGTGATGGAAAAGATCGTGAATGTCCTATGTGTAGGTCTGTTGGTCCCTATGTCCCTCTGTGGCTTGGATGTGAAGCTGGATTTTATGTGGACGCCGGCCCTCCAACCCATGCGTTTAGCCCCTGTGGGCATGTGTGTTCAGAAAAGACAACGGCCTATTGGTCCCAGATCCCACTTCCTCATGGTACTCACACTTTTCATGCAGCCTGTCCCTTTTGTGCACATCAGTTGGCTGGTGAACAAGGCTACATCAGACTTATTTTCCAAGGACCTCTAGACTAACAGTTGTCCTCCAGGACTACATTATAAATTTATAAGCTAAGTGAGTTGGGTTTTTCAACCTGTTGTCCACTTCAGTTCCTCTGCTCTGGTCATTTGCATTAAGATGAAGAATTTTTTTAAACATTTATAATAAATAGTAGCAATTTCTGAGCAAAAATCTGGGAAACTCAAGCAAAGGGATTTTTGAAAGTACCAGACTTCTGAATTCTGAGTTTTGAAAATATATTTTGAGGAAAAAAGACATAGTCTAATTTGATGCCTTCATTTTAGTGTTTTGAATCACCCATCCTCAGTGTTGAGAAATTGTTTTGTATAACTGAGGGTACTGTTGGTTCAAACTATGTTAGTTTACAGTTTGTTGCAAACATTGTAAAATATAGCAACATGTATATTAACTTTTTTCTATTTATCTTTATGATAGAAAGTATATTAGAATGTTCTTGGTAGAGTAGCATGGTAATGATGGTGTCACACTCTCAGTGTGAATGGTAGTGTAGTGAGCACATAGCTCAAGGATTTGCAAAGCTAAGGACAAGAGAACCTCTCTCCTCACCCTGTTAAATATGGAATTTGGTGAATTAAAATACTTTGTAATACCGAATTCATATTAATTACCATTGTCTAAGAGGTATTTGTTTTTAACCACAATGAAGTTAATCAGGAAGATTTTTTTCCTTAATGTTTCTCTCAAGTGTAGTACTATAACAAAAACTTAATGCTAAAAACATTTTATATACTCCTTTGAATATGCAATCTAATCTAGATTATCTATTTTTCTCCCATGATGACTAATCTGTTTTTAGTATCAGCAACATTTGGCAAGTTTATTTTTTGGATATAAACTATGGTTCTCATCTGTTCACTGTTTCTAGAAAAAAAAAAACATTTCTATGGTAAAAAAGCATCAAATAAGAAAAGATAGTGAATATTTGTTTTTAGAAACAGAAATGCTTAGTTAATTCTATATTTGGCTTTATCCAGGCATTAGAAAATATAGAGACATAAAGGGTTGGATGACAATAGAGCCATCCCTCCCCCCATTAAAGCAGACCAGCCTTAACTGTGGAATTGAATCCTAAGGAAAGTTTCTGTGGTATGATTTAAATGAGTGCGTAGTGCTTGGTTGTCAGATGAGCATCAGTGACAGCAAAGGGAAGGAACAAACTTGCAAGGTCTGTTTATTCTTGAACCCCAGGATATCCTTTGCTTTCAGAAGCAAGAAAATGTTTCTGTTCCTCTCCAACCTTTTTTAAAATGCTCCACAAGAAGAGACAGTTGCACTACATCAAACCCTTTCGATACTTGTAGAAATCAGTACACTTTTAGATTAGACAAATCATTTTTAGTTTTAGTCTTTTGATTTCCTTTAGTTTGAAAAACTGTATCATACTTGATTGACTATAGCAAAATTTTGTATGGTAGCATAACTTTATTCTATTACATCACTTTTTTTTCTTTCTTTAAAAAAAAATTGTTGCTTAGAAGCCATGAACTATTTTATTTTACTGTGTCAAAATTCCTTGTTTGAAAAAAATGATCATTTGGGTTCACTCAGGAAATGCATGTCAGGAAACTTGTATTATAAGTTTATTAGTTGTGATGTATCAGTAACTGCTGTTACCCCTTTTCAAAGAAATATAATTGATTTTGAAGTTTTTTAGATTGTCACATGATTTGTGACTAATGCAAGGAAATTAAGTCCTGTGTTGTGTTTGTTCTAGTCATTTCTATTCAGGCTATATATTGTAGCTTAATTTTTATTTGCAATTAATTTATTCAAACTAAGTAAATACTTTTCAAAATAGATATTTGAGTCTGCCTCTGTGAGTTCCTTTTTGCATAACTGAGAATGGGAAACCAGAAGTAAAAACTACACTTTAAAATATGCATTTAAATTACACAAGAAGTTTGTACTTAATGTCACACTTTCATCTATCTAGCTTTGGAAATCATCTCATTAAAAAAAGAAGTTGTTAGGAGCTAAATATTATAGGACCTTTTTTAAAGAGTTGGTTCTTTACAAATTGCATACAAGGCTATTTAAGTAGTGTCTCCAAAAGCACCATCAAGAAAGGTAATTTTTATGGCTTAACTCTTATCAAAGCCATCTTCATATATACAAGTTCCTTAATTTGTATAGGGAATTCAATTCCCTCTCATCTACAATATTAGTCATAAAACATAACAACATGAAGGACAAACATTGAGACATAGGAATCCTTTACCAAGTTACCCTCTTCAAGCTGCAATTGCTTACTTCACTCAAAAAAAAAAAGTCCCCTGGTTTATGTAAAGCAGGGTAGGAATAACTCATTCTGATACAGATGTATAATTAAATCTAGCATTTGAGTACTCCACTTTTTTTCCTCAAGATATCTCAAGAACCTTGAGTGATGCAGGATCTGACACATACTGAGAATATCAGTGAAAAACTGTCCTCCGTTATTCCTTTATAAGATAAGCAGTTCTAACATTGTCTCTTCAAATCGTCATATTTGGCAACATAGAATACATTCCTTTCTCTTTAAGCTCCAAGTATTAACCTTGCAATAAGTCAGGTCATAACATACTTCCTTTATACAATCTCACACCACACCTGTACTTTCAGAATTATTCATATAAGTGCCTCATCCTCAAATGTTACCTACTGAGTTCTTGTAGCTTGTACAAATTCCTGGTGTGCACCAAACCATTCTAAGCACTGGGTAATGCAGCAGTACAAAAACATCCTTGCCTTCATGGAATTTGTATTCTAATCGGGAAGAGAGAAGTGAGTAAAGCAAAGGAAAGTGGTAGAGTGCAAGGCCTTGGGTTCAATTCCCAGCACCAAAAGCAAAGCAAAAAGACTGCTTAGTCACCCACAGCAACTGGAAGGGTAGAGTTGCCAGTTATTGAAATAGACGTCGTGGAAAGAACAGAGATGGGTGTACTGGTGGACCATAACTTGGATATCACACCAAGATTCCTATGTCAGACAAGATTTTTGCCAAAAGCAGGATGATCTTGCTTTTTTGTTATTTGGCTTTCAAGTTTCTTTCTGAGGAAGTTGTGTTTTCAACTGCAGTTAACTGCCTTTAGCCAAAATATTTTCACAGTATTTCTTCCTCTGTACCCAAGTACACTTTTTAATTCAGCTCCTACTTTTAAAAATTAATAATCCTCAGTTTTCTTGAATGTTAATCATTTGCTGTTTCAAATTCTTCTTAATAGTGATAACTCTGCTAGGTCAAGGGATGCTTTTCCTTTACGTTTTTAAAAGATTAAAATGCTTATGAAAAACAGTTTTTGTTTTTTGGGTTTTTTTGTCGGTTGTCCGGGCTTGAACTCTGGGCTTGGGCACTGTCCCTCAGCTCTTCAGCTCAAGGCAAGCGCTCTACTGCTTTAGCTACAGCACCACTTCCAGTTTTGTAGTGGTTTATTGGAGATCAGAGTCTCACAGACTTTCCTGCCCAGGCTGGCTTTGAACTGTGATCCTCAGATCTCAGCCTCCTGAGTAGCTAGGATTACAGGTGTGAGCCACCGGCACCTGCCATTTTTTGTACTTATAAAATAAAACTACATTTTTATAATTTGGTTTCTAGCTAGGAATATGGTTCAGTGGTAGAGTGCTCGCCTAACATGCATGAAGCCCTAGGTTCAATTCCTTAGTACCACCTGCACAGAAAAAGCCAGAAGTGGTGCTGTGGCTCAGGTGGTAGAGCACTAGCCTTGAGCAAAAAGAAGCTCAGGGACAGTGCCCAGGCCCTGAGTTCAGGACCCAGGGCTGGCAAAAATAATAATATGGTTTCTCTGAAGGAAGCATGCCTCTCAATTATTAATAGAAAATGGAATAAATAAGATCAAAAGAGTTTTCCTAGTAATTGTTGTAACTAGTACTTGTGACTATGATACTATGTATCATGTCACATCAGACTTTCTTTCTGAGCCACAAGGTAAATGCTTGCAAACTTTCTTAGATGATCAGAGAGAAAACTGAAAATTCAAACTAAGCTTCTGAGTGTTCAAAAAAAATGAAGGTGACATAGCTAGTTGTTGTAGTAGAAAATGTGCTTTCCCCTGGCTAAACAAGGGATAAGATGGGGTGGGGCAAAGAAAGACCTATACAGTAGTTCTGACTGTATAGTAGTTCATGAGGGCAACAAACTTTTGAGAAGCATTTACTGATGAAGAAAGGCTCACAAGAAAACCAGTACTAATGGGGCTGGGAAGGTAGCTCAGTGGTAGAGCACTTGTCTTGCATGCATGAGGCCCTGGGTTCGATTCCTCAGCACCACATAAGCAAAAAGAAAAAAGCCGGAAGTGGTGCTGTGGTTCAAGAGGTAGAGCGCTAGCCTTGAGCTGAAGAGCTGAGGGACAGCGCCCAGCCCAGAGTTCAGGCCCCATAACCGGACCCCCCCCCCAAAAAGAAAAGAAAGAGAAAACCAGCACTAAAAGGGAAAGTAAAGATTAGTCATCTGATGTTCCTCATTACCATATAACTGTAGATTTTAGAAAACAATAGAATTTAAAGTAAAGGAATCTTCAATAAAGTTGCTGATGGGCCCACCAAGTCCTCAACAAGGGAGATTACTGATATCTGATTTTCAAGCCTCAGTCCCCATCTGTCCTTATATTCTTGCTTATTATAAATGAGTCACTAAGATTGTTACAATGTTTTGACTATTGAAGCTAAGATAATATATTGTGTTTCATAGATTTTTTAATTCAAAATTACAAGTGTCTGCAGAAAGATAATAACTTGTCGTGTAAAGGTTCCCAAGTATAGATGGTCTGCTTCAGATTTTATTTGACTTAAAAAGTTGTCTAGTTTGTAAGTGAAACACAGGAATAAAAGAGAATTGTGAGTTCTATCTAGTCTGGTAGTGTGCACCTGTAGTTCCAACTACTTAGGAAGGCTAAATCAGGACATTCACTTGAGTGCAGAAATTCTTGGGGAGTCTGGGCAACATAGTGACCTACCTCATCCAAAAAGAGAAAAGCCAGTACTTTCATTTGTAGCCCTTTTGTACTTAACCTAACGCAGCAAGCATAAGTACTCTCTCAAAGGAAAAGTCTTTAACTTTTCTAATTTCATGGTTAGGGCAGTGGTTTTGCATAATGCACCTCTGCAGAAATACTCTTCAGTTTATCAGATTCTGTTCAGTAAACTTATTTGAAATGGAAATGGTAATTAATGATTTAATGTTATATCAATACATGGTCAAAAATATTTTTAATAATAGCATAATAGTAATTTGGACACCAAATGCCCATAATATTGTCTGAATCACAAGTTGCAAATCCTGACTTGAAGAGGCAGGAATTTAACTGGACCAGGTGTGGAGGGACAGGAGAATGAAAGCTGATACAGGTGTCAGGTGTCTACAGCAAGGAGCTTTCAAAGCAAAGATGAGGCCAGGTGGCAGTTGCGGTGGTAGGAGGAATCTCCCGTGGTGGGTGTGGCTAACATGTTAGGAACCCTGAAGTAATTACTTCCCAAGTTGAGTTTGCACAGAGCGTGGAGAGGGAAGAAGAGGCAGTTTCTTAGAGGCTCAACTCACTACCCCACCCCTGACCCCACACATACACCAGAGCCAGACAGTTGCTTCTAATTGGGTGGAGGGGATAAATATATATACATATACATATTCATATATATACATACATACACACACACACACACACACACATATATATTTGGTCATGGGGCTTGAACTCGACCTGGGTGCTGTCCCTGTCCTTCAGCTCTTTAGCTCAAGGCTAGCCCTCTATCACTTGAGCCAAGTGCCACTTCCAGTTTTCTGGTGCAGGGGGGGCACAGAGATGGTTATTGGAGATGAGAGTATCAAGAACTTTACTGCCTGGGCTGGCTTTGAACCACCTCAGATCCCATCCTCCCAAGCAGCCAGGATTACAGGTATAAGCCACCAGCTCCTGGCTAAGTATAACTTCTTAAACTGAGCAGTTCAAAGAGGAAAAATAGTTAAGTGTGCAATTCTAACAAGTTTTAGTAGTATCCTCTCTGTAAACATTCTGCAATAAATGCTGATTGTTTTATCACTGATTTTTCAGAATTCAGCCATAGCAGCACACCCTAGATTGAGTGTACTGTGCAAAGTTGGTGTTTTAACAGCAGAAATAATCTAACTGGTATCTGTTGCATTATGAGATGGAAGTCAAAGACCCCCTTGGGATGTGGCCTTTTGCAGAGAAGCATTAAGATTGTTTTAAAGCTATAGTATTTGTTCTAGGACTTTTATAGGTTTGAGATTTTACAATCGACAGTTTGTTTGAAGGTGCTTTTATGGTTTCATTATTGCTACTAACTTCAAATAGAGCCATATTTATTTACCAAAGTATTTTCATTCCTCTTTAAATACAAAAGGGCTATTGAAAATATCTGGGTGGGATTCCACAGCTAGAAGCAATTCTTCAAACAAGGCACAAGTCCAAGCCTTAATACAGCCTCAGATACCAGTCCTTAGAGAGTAGGTAACAATGGGCAGTTATTCTTTAGGGGGAAAAACAAAAAACTAGTGACTGTGAGGGAGTTAGAAAATACCTAGATAAGCAGCTGCCCTTCAGAATGGATGCAATCTACCAATGAAGCTAGCATTTCCTATAATTTTGTGAAATACTTTTACTTAATTCCTTGCCTTTATCTGAGGTCATAAATCTCAGTACCTGTCATCCTACAGGGGAAAAATAATAAAAAATAACCACTGACATTAATGCACATGGATATGAGCTCAGGGAATTAATGCTTATGACACCTCATTTTAGTTCCTTTTTCTCTGGAGCGGTCCTGTGTGTGGAATTAGATTCATGCAAGTGGTCTCAGACTAACAAACTGAATCTCTTCATCTGGGGAGCTTTGAAGCCTTTGAAATATGAGTCAGAGTATGTTAAATAAATTTCCACCTGTCTTTTCATTCTAAGGACTTTTTTAAAGTTACTCAGAGGCCAGTGGAAAGGATAATGGAAATACTTCATGGCTGAAACACTTTTGAGGCAGTTTGGGGGAGAGTGTGTGGCAGAGAAGCAGTGTATCTAATACATCCCAAGGACCTGTCCCTATTAGCTTGCTGGCACTTATTTATTTATATGTTAACCTATGACTCCAGCTTAAACCAGTTTGAGGAGCAAAAATGCTTAGCTATAAATCAAATTGTAAAAATCCAATCTTTTCATGCATGCCTTCATCGGGATGAGTGAGTCTACTTGGCAATAAAATGTGCTACAAATATTTGGACAGTCCTGAGCAAAGGAATTTATGTGGCATGCAAATATGTGCATTTTTAACCAGAAAATAGCATCCCTGTATTCATAGGACCTGGATGCATGTTTTCTCTCATATTTGGAACCTAGAATTGATTTATAAACATATAAACACCCTGTGGTGGTATCCAAGTGTACATAAGTATATTAACCAAAATATGGTAGGTTCGGGGGAGAACTCAAAAGTTGTAATTCCTTAGAAAGGTTAACACAGTCCAACACAATAAACACCAGTAAATGAGTACTAAAAAGAGGGATGAGCCAGGTTGTTGGTAGCTCATTCCTGTAATCTTAGCTACTCAAGAGGCTGAGATCTAAGGATCATGGTTTGAAGCCAGCTCTGGCAGGAAAAGGCCTAGGGACTGCTGTGGCTCAGAGCAAAAACAATTCAGGGACAGTACCACTGTCCTGAGTCAAGCCCCAGCAGCCAGAAGGGGGGTGGGGGTGGGGGAGGGGAATGGGTAGTTGATTAAGGTGAAGAAGAGGTAGATGAAGAGAGGAAGTAGGAGTGGATGCAATCATAAAATTCAATGCATAGCCTACAAAATTAATAAAAGGTAGGATTAGGAAGGATGGGGAAGAATGATGGAAGGGGTGACATTGAATATAATGCATTATATTCATAAACTGCTTTGTTGAATGGCAACTCCTTTGTACAACTAAAGACAACTTTTTTTAAGTACCTAAACAAGTTCCAAGTTCACACCCCTTAGAGTAAAGCATTTCCAATAAATCTATTTTGTTTGTTTCTTTAAAGTTTCTCTTTCTGTAGAAAAGTGTTTGAAGGCTTTATTTAGAGAACCTAGCTGTAATTGAAGGGAAATTAGGCCTTGTCAATAACCATCCTCCTAGCTAGAAAGAGCAAATTGACTCTTAATGTCCTCTTTCATGTTTGTGCTTCTGTTTGTGCGGCTCATTTCCACCTAACACAGACTTCCACAATGCCAGCATTTGCTTTTTTATTTCTTGGTGGTATCTCTAAGCAAGCTAAACCTACCTTAGTGCCAATAAGATAATACTGCCATGTTTTTCTGGGATTCCAGAGCATTCATTCTCTTTCAAGTGGAGTTGCAAGTAGTGTAATTAGTTTAGCCTAAAATTTCACTGGGTGTGGAGGTACACTGCTGTAATCCCAGCACTCAGGAGACAATGGAGAAGGATCACAATTCTGAGGCTACATAGCAAGCTGCTGTCTCAAGAAAGGCTGGAGATGTGGCTCAAATGATAGAGTGCCTGCTAACAAAGGCAAACCCTGAGTTCAAACCCTAGTACCACTGAAAAAATAACAAGTTTGATTCTGTTTCTTGATTCTGATTCTGTTTTCACATGGAAAAAAATTATTCTGTGACCAATGATCTCTTAAACATACCAAGGACTAATAATATTGAAACAATGGAGAGGAGGCATCGGGCAATGCCATACAATGGGTACTTTTAACCCCTTTCCAACTTTATTTATTTGCCATACTGAGGCTAAACTTAGGACCTTGTACTTACTAGGCAAACATTTTATCCTCTAACACTTTGCTTTAGTTATTTTTCAGCTAAGGTCTCAGGCTTATCTTAATCTACAAAGTTTATAAACTCTACCAACTTTAACAATGGAGGTCTAAAACTATATTTTATACATATATTTTATATAAAACTATTTTATACTTCCATTGTTAAAATATAGTTTTATACCTCCATTATTGCAGAGATTATAGGCAAGAACCACTACACCTGACTTGTTTGTTATGAAGGTGTCCCACTGTTTGCCCCAGTCTCAAACAATGATCTGAGTAGCTGAAATGACAGGTATGAGCCACCACACTTCATTGGTGCCACTCTAGAAGGAAAATCTGTATATGAGAATAAAACACAGAAGACACATTTTCTAGAAATAGACTCTTAGTCTATTTTTTGTAATATTATTTTGCCTTTCTGAAGTTTCTAGATATGGAATTTTTAATTTATCTTATTAGGACATGTCCTGCTTTTCAAATCTAAAATTCAGGTACACATCCTTCCTTATCCAAATTCTTTTTTTTTTTTTTTTGTCGGTCATGGGGCTTGAACTCTGGGCCTGGGCGCTGTCCCTGAGCTCTTCAGCTCAAGGCCAGCGCTCTACCACTTGAGCTACAGCGCCACTTCCGGTTTTCTGGTGGTTTATTGGAGATAGGGCTTTGAACCGCGATCCTCAGATCTCAGCCTCCTGAGTAGCTAGGATTACAGGTGTGAGCCACCAGCGCCCGGCTCCTTATCCAAATTCTATACTGCCCATATCTGTGATATTTTACAACATAAACATTGTATGCTACATATGTATTTTACTCTGAATTAGATTAAAAACAGGAAGGCAATAAAAAAAAAACCACACAGACAAACATTTGATCTTTTCTAAAGCCCGAGGGGATTATGGAAAGTAAGAAGATGTGTATCATGTAAGTCAATTTGCAACTTAATGTTCATTGAATATTTGAACAGACTAGAAATGGACCATTCATATGCTGAAGAGCAATTTTTAATTTTCTAGCAACCTTGAGATAAGGGGACAGAGGAAAGGAGATCTTCATTTCTGAATAAAGAGTTGTAAGAATCTTTATTGGCATTTATGAGAAAACTTTCTCTGTCCTTGAGGCTCTGGGGTAAATCTGAAAAAAGGCCTGTTAGCAACTTAAACTGAAAAACAAGAGGTGATGTTCTCTATTTGGACATCACAGTTTGCTTTGTTAAAATTAGTGATTACAAAAAAAACCCAAGCCAGGCACCGATGGCTCATGCTTGTATTCCTAGCTACTCAGGAGGCTGAGATCTGAGCATCACAGTTCAAATCCAGCCCAAGCAGGAAAATCCCTGAGACCCTTATCTCCAATTAACCATCAGGAAACTGGGAGTGGTGCTGTGACTCAAGTGGTAGAGCGCTAGCCTTGAGCTGAAGAGCTCAAGGACAGCATCCAAGTCCAGAGTTCAAGACCCATGACTGACAAAAAAAAAACAAAAAACATTAAGATGCCTAGAGAAGAATTCTCTTTGCATTCATTCTCATGGTGAGAGTGGCTGTTACACTGAATCTCTTAATTGCATGACTATTCAGACACATTCATCCCCTAAGAAAGGAAAGTGAGTATTGAATGCCAAATACCTACTTTAGATCCATTTATTCAATAAAAATGCATTAAGTGAGAGGCCCTGGAGATATGAAGATTATTATAATTGCCAAGGTTCCAGCCTTTACAGTACTGAAAATCTAGGAAAGGTAAATAAGCAGGGACAGTCTGAACATCATGTAGGGAGTGCTAAGGAACATAGGAGGGACCTGAGAGAAGTGGGAAGAATTGGGGCCCTGAAGGAAGAGGAAAGTAGCCAAGGGTGAAGGGGGTTGGCAGGTGGACAGAGGAAAGAGAATTCCTACCGTTAGGCAAAACAAGTACATGTATTTTTTTTTCTTTTTTTTTCTGGTCGTGGGGCCTGAACTCTGGGCCTGGGCGCTGTCCCTCAGCTCTTCAGCTCAAGGCTAGCACTCTACCACTTGAGCCACAGCACCACTTCCGGCTTTTTTCTTATGTGGTGGTGAGGAATCGAACCCAGGGCCTCATGCATGCAAGGCAAGCTCTCTACCACTGAGCCACCTTCCCAGCCCAAGTGCATGTCTTTGTGAGACTAACGGTAGTGAAAGGAAGGGCACGCAAGGGAAGCCAAAAGAGCAGGCAGGAGGCTCCAGCCAGGGCTTTTGTTGGCCATTAGCCACAAAGATGCTGAGTTCTAATCTCCACATTTGGGAGATCATGGTGGCTGCAGTGAGGAATAGTGTGCAGGATGGTAGGCAGAAAGATGGAAGCTGTGGAAGGGCCCAAGTGAAAGGACAGGGCGCTGGGACTAGAGAGAGGGGGATGGATATGAAACATACAGCATGTCTTCATGGCTGATTGCATCGAAAAGGAGCCAGGACTTTGGTTTGGGCAGCTGGTGGATGGTTTATACCTAAAGAGCTGAGCATCCATGAGGCTGTTCTTTTGGCAGTTGGATGAACAAGTCTGAAATACCCGTTCACGAACAAGGTCTGCCTGAGAAACGTGGATGGGAGGATCACCAGCCTAAGATACTACAAGTGAGATATGCTAGGAAGCTGGCACGGAGGCTGGCAGAGGACACGGGGTCTTTGGTAAAATCTGAGCTGCCACCAACCCCAGGACTCTTGCCACTGCTGAAATTTTAGCTACTTGGAAGCAATAAATCCCTTTAATGGTTTAACCAGTTAGACTTGAATTTTCTATTGCCTGGAAATGAAAACACTAATTAATAAAAGAGGGACTGTTGAATCAGAGGAATGATAGGAGCCAAGGAGGATGTGAATGAGAGTCAGGGATCCAGTAGATGAATGAAGGGGTTTGTGCTTAGGTGGAATGTGAGGGAAACTGGGAGAAGAGGTATGCAGAGTTGGCCTGATGGAAGATAATATAAACGTTAGTCTCTGTTCTCTTGGGCTGGGGGCTGCGGGCCGTGGATAATCAGAACAGTTCCAGCATTGTGCTCAGATAACTCAATGAGGGTTATATTACTCCAAAATGTAAAGGAAGAAACTTGAAACCCACCTAAGGACTAGTTGTGGGACACAGGCCCTATTGAGTTTGACTGCAGAGCCTGCCTTCTCTCTACTGCCTCCCATTGCTCACCCAAGGGGTGTGTTTGGTGTACTGAGCCCAGTGGGCTGTGAACTAGCTGGAGAGGCAAGAGAGACAGCTTACAGAACAGCAGCAACACAACAGAAGGGAACAAGCACACATACCCAAGCAGTGACTCCAATTCCGGTGGGTAACAAGCATGTCATGTTCATTGTCAAGCATGGGATGTCAGATTCTATCCATGGGCATTACTGTCATCCCACACTGACTTTTTCCCATTTTAATTAATTTCTTCAAGAGTTAATACATGCACAAGGAACAATGCAAAGTCTACAGAAGGTGTACAGTGAAAAACGAACCTTTTTCCCTCTTGTCTCCCAGTTAACCTTCCTGCAGGTATCACCTTTGCCAGAAACAAGAAGAGAGGCTTCTTAACCCCTTCCTCCTCTCTCTCCATGGCAGACACAGGTACATCAAGCTGCGTTCTCTTCATGTGACAGTCATACAGATCTCCCTAATGTAGCGGTGCTGGAATTGACCCCTTAAAAATCAAATATAAGGGGCTGGGGGTTGAACCCAGCGGAATGGTGCCCGCCCAGCCTGTGCAAGGCCCTGGGTTCAATCCTCAGCCCTGGGGAAAAACATCAAATACAAAAAAATCAAATATAAAACTTGAGCATGAGCTCACACCTGCAGGCTCAGCACTCAGGATGCAGCTGTTGGAGGATGGAACACTCATGGCTAGCCTGGGCTAAACAGAAGACTCTACCTCAGGAAAAAAAATGAAAAAATTGTATGTAATATATTAATAGAATGTATATGACATATGTGCAATATGACATATATACAATATCACTATAATATAGTGATATATGAATCGTGATATATAATTTATATAAAATGTGTAATTTACTATAACAATGTGTGTAATATATAAAAATTCTACATAATTGAATATATATGTCCTATAATATGTTATATATTGCATATATTATATATAATACATTGTGTATAGATTATATATGTAATATATGTAGGGGCTGGGGGGTGTGACTGGGAGGGAGGGACTTATTCATCCTGTCAACCTCCACTGTTCTACTAAATCTCTTCAGACCACACACAGGCCCAAGGACTGCTGTTTCTGAGCCCCCAGCAATTGCACTTTTCTGCAGTGGCCTTAGTTTCTGATGGCACGAGTTGCCCACCCCTCCTGTACCCATCTGAGGGACCCCTGTGCTCATGCTGTAAATCTCCCAACTGCCTGTCTGTTGCCCAGACTTTCATCTTCCCTTCAGCCATGGGAATGGCACTGCGTGACGTCCTGCCTCAGCCAGTTCTGCCTGCCACCTACTTGGTCAAGGGCTGTCCTCCAAGCTCTGCCTTGCTGTGGAGACACACACGTTTCTGTGCAATGAAGTCTAGCTTTTTTCTCATTAAAATAACTTGATTTCAAACTACTATCTCCCTTTGGATTCTTTTTTAATCCTAGTTTGAAAGGAAATGAAGTGATGGCTTAAACATTCTCAGGCGCCGTTGACTCTGAAGCTGGAGGAGCTATGGGGACGGGTTTTCCCGGGAAGACAAATACTTTGACTTGATAGGTCCCAAATGTTATCTCCATGATATCTGTGTGGTGTTTGCTCAATCAACTGGAGTAGCCAGCATCACTGTGGAAGAGTGCTGAGTTTCCAGGTGCTCTGCGAGTCCTTCCACTGATGGGGGGGGGGGAGGGTGAATCCACCCAGCCCTCCACATGAGTATGATCAGAGCTCAGTTACCTGGTCCACCACTCCTCCACCCAAGTTGTCAGGTACTTCGGTTGTGCTAGATTCCTCTCCTTTCTTCACATTCCACGTGTATTTCTGCCAGTCAAGATTAAAGGAATTCACAACTAAGCCCGGTTCTCAACAGTGACCTTGTTGGAAACCCTAGGCCAAGCCACTAGCATCTATCTTTTGGGCTTCTGTTATATTCTCCTCCCTGCGTTCCTTACTTCTTTGTTTGATCTCCTGCAATCCATTCTCCACAAAGTAGCTACAGTTACCTTTTTAATATATAGCTCTTAGGAGTTAAACACAAAGGAGCAATGTCTACATGCCTCTTTATAATTATAAAAAATAATATATATATATCAAAACAAGCCCCAATATATAGAAACAAGAGATCTCTCTGTTTATAATATATATATTTATTTTTTTTGATGATTTTGTCTTTTCTTTATGTATGGTGTATTCATGTGTATATCTTCAGGAGGGAGGGTACAGAATTTGAGGGGAAAAGGGTGAAACAGTGCAGCAGTGGAGTTCACAGGACACTGATAAAAAGTGAAATATTGAGATGATGGGTAGAGACATAAAAATGAATAAAAGGTTACTGTTTACAGCTAGGTGCTAGTGGCTCGTGCCTGTAATCCTAGCTATTCAAAAGGCTGAGATCAAAGGATCTGGAAGCCAGCACAGTCAGAAAAGTCCAAAAGACTCTTATTTTTTTTTCTTTTCTTCTTTTTTTTTTTTTTTTTGCCAGTCCTGGGACTTCAATTCAGCTTTTTTCTGATTACGTGGTACTGAGGAATGGAACCCAGGGCTTCATGCATGCTAGGCAAGCATTCTACCACTAAACCACATTCCCAACTCCCCTAAAAACTCTTATCTCTAACTAACTACCAAAAATCTGGACGTGGAGCTGTGGCGCAAATGGTAGAGTGCTAGCCTTGAGCATAAAAGCTCCGGGACAGTGCTTAGGCCCTGAATACCAGCCCCAAAACCGGCACCAAAAATAAAAAAGGTTACTGTTTACAAAATCCAGTAGAACTCTGAGCTAGAAAAGGCTTTGTTGGCAATAGGTTGCTTTCTTGCTAAAAAATTAGTTGTACTTATACTACTGAGAAGGAGCAATGTAAGGTTTAGAGGTAAAAAGTTTGTCTCTAAATGGGAGACAGGCTCAAAGAGTTCTATCAGGTATAGCAATCAATTCAACTCAATGTACTTGATTACATGTAAAAGTTTGAAATGAAGTATGTGTCACTATGTAATTTTCAAAATCAATATTGAGTCTGTAATTGAAAAACACTTAGATTAATCCAACCAAAATCCCACTGAACATCATCAGTGATTAGATATTTCAGATGCATTCCTATCAAACTCATAGAAAATAAAATAGAGATCAGAACCTATCATCCCCCCCCAGTTTTTTCTGCTTCAGATCCTCAGACAGCTTCTTATCATTCTTTGATCTGCCTCTGCCCCTCTCATTCTGGCTTTTACTCAGCCTGCGTCTTCATCTCATGAACTTCCAAGCCTGCCCTCTTACTCTGCTCCAGCCACACTGCCCATCTTTCTGTTCTCAAACACATGAAAGTCATTTCTACCACAGATCCTTTGCACTTGCTATTTCTTTACTATAGGAGCTTTTAGATTGCAGCACTACTGCATCCTTCTCAGCATGAAGTCCTGAACTCAGATGTCACCAGTTAGTCTCAGCAAACCCGAGGAACCATCTGCCATATTGTCTCATTTTATCTTCTTCTTAGCCCTTAGTAATTTAACTTTTTGTTTATATACATGTTTATTAGCTATCTCCTCCTTACGTGGAATGCAATCACTTTGGACAGAGTCTTGGTTTGTCTTCTTCAGCATTGTATCCCTTGCCTAGTATATAGTAAACTCTCAATAAATACTGGTGGATTTAATTCAACTCATTTCAGCCAGGTGCCTGTGGCTCAAACTTGTAATTCTAGCTACTCAGCAGGCTGAGATCTGAGGACTGCAGTTCAAAGCCAGCCTGGCAGTCCATGAGAAAAAGTCTATGAGACTCTTATTTCCAATAAACTACCAAAAAGCCAGAAGTGGAGCTATGGTTCAAGTGGTAGACTGCTACTTCCCTTGAGCAAAAAATGCTCAGGGACAGCATCTAGGCCCTGAGTTCAAGCCCCAGGACCAGCACCAAAAAAATTTTTTTTTAAATCAACGAATAGGCACGGGTGTAGGGAAATGCCCATGCATTTATGTGTGCATGTATGTTTTGCTGGGGATCAAAGCCAGGGTCCTGAGCATGTTAGGCAAGCACTCTACCCTCTAACTGGACAATTCTTTTTAAACTCCACAAGCACTAGTGGATGCCATTCTATTTGTATATTAAGAAATCTTCAGGCCAGTGTGGCTTTTTAGTAGAAAAACTTGGCAGTAAGACAGAAGTCACATCTATTATTGTGTCACAGAAAAGCAGTTGTTGTTTTTAAATAATCATGTCAGATCAAAGCACATTCTGTTAGCTTATTTGCTAGGTACAAAATGTGAATGATTTGCATGTGTGTTGGTGTAAGTTTAACCTGCTACAGATTGCCTACTATTTTAGGGTCCCCTGATTGCTGAAAGTTGTTTACTTCATTTCTTTCATTCTAAGTATAGAGGAGGCTGAGCTGATCAGAGGCATGAGCAATGGAAGATGCAGTGAGTGAGTTTTCACATACATTATAAAACGATCAATCACAATTTTTGGGTATTGCTTGTACTTTTTTTTTTTTTGTCGGTCATGGGGCTTGGGTACTGTTCCTGATCTCTTTTGCTTAAGGCTAGCACTCTACCACTTGAACTACAGCACCACTTCTGGTTTTCTGGTGGTTAATTGGAGATAAGAGTCTCATTGGCCTTTCCTTCCCCAGGCTGGCTTCAAACCATGATCCTCAGATTTCAGCTTCCTGAGTAGGTAGCATTACAGGCATGAGCCACCCGTGCCCGGCTTGCTTGTACTTTTGAGATGGAAAACTCAGCTGTTCTTGTTATGAGCTTTAAAATTTTGACTAGCTGCTGGGTACATTGGTAGGAAATCCTGAACAGTTACACAAACACTAAAGCAAGGACTCTGTGTGTGTGTGTGTGTGTGTGTGTATGAAAGTGTGTGTTTGTTGAGACAAGGTCTCAACTGGCTGGCCTTGAATTTGCAATTCTCCCGCCTCAGGTTCCTGAGTGCTGGTGTTACAAGCATGCATTACATTCCTGACTTGAAGCAAAGACTTTAAAAGTTCCTTAAAATTCTTCTCTGTGTGATATATTTTTTTGACTTTTTTTAAACAAATGCAGGAAAACAAGTCCCAGCTTGTTCAGGGTAAACATCCTTCATCAATCCTGGTGTCACTATATCCAATTTCTACCAGCACTGCTTTGGCTTTTAATCCTCAAATTTTCTTATAAAATCATACATTCCTGATGGTAGATCCATGTTCCTATCTAGAGGAGAAATTACCAGTTCAAGGGCCTGGAAGAGAAAGGAAGAAGTATACTGGAGAGACTAAGTGCTGAGTTTTCTGGCCCTCGAGTAAACCACTGCAGGACAGCACAGGGCAGACAGGAAAGAAATTCAGGGAACTATCAGACAGTGCAGTTAGTTCAAGAACGAAGGAGCAGGCAGGACAGGGCAGTAATGGTAGAGCTACTTTAGATAATGGTAATATGGGGCAAATGGTTTTACATTGTGTGTGTGTGTGTGTGTGTGTGTGTGTGTGTGTGCCTGTCCTGGAGCTTAAACTTAGGACCTATGCACCATTCCTAAGCTTTTTGCTCAAGGCTAGCACTCTACCACTTGAGCCACAGCTCCACTTTCAGTGTTTTTTTGTTTTTTTTATAATTAGAGATAAGTCTCAGGGGCTTTCCTGCCCAGGCTGGTTTCAAACCGTGAATTCTTAGATCCCAGCCTCTTGAGTAGATAGGATTACAGGTGGGAGCTACCAGTGTCCAGCAATGAGTCAATTTGTGATGTGAGTTACTAACTCTGTGAAAATGGAGTTTTAAAGTTCCAAGTGTTGCTATGAAATATGAATTTTGATGGATTTTTTCCCAGTTAGGGTCTCAACACCAAACAGATGGCACCCTTAATTTAGAATAAATTGAGAAAACGTTTATTTTCTTTTTCTTCCTTTTTTTTCTACTTTTTCGCTTTGGCACTTATACATGCTAAGTATGTGCTCTATCACTAATCTGCACCCAGTGTAGAGTTTAATTTCAAGGGGACTCTTTACAAGAGCGTGACTAGCACTAAAGTTGGTCTAGGTCCTTAGGGCTCAGGTGCAGCAGAAGGGCTGACGGCTCTGGCCTGAAGAATGACTATTTATCAGAACAGTCCCTGATCAAGGACTGACTTCGGTCATTTGGAATGAACCATCAAGGGCACAGGAGTTATAGGCCGCCTCACTAGAAAAAATCCAAAAAGGAGCCACCGGGAAAGAGAGCAAGTGCCCACGACCACATTGACTCCGGCTGGCAGAGAAGAAGGGGGAACAAAGAGGAGAAAAGATCAGATTCCCCCCACTTCCTTGACGAGAAGGCTGAGGAAGAGCCGTCACAACACATACTTTGCCATGGCAAAGTTTCCAAGCAAAGCTGTCCAGAGTGAATAGGATGTAACCTTATAGTCAGATGTGGAGGGCTGTTGTGTTTTCATTCTCTCCCTGTGCTGAAAATCCATTCCAGGATCTTGTGCATGCTAGGCAGGCATTCTACCACTGAGCTACAACTCATTCCTGGATTTGGAGTTTGGATTCACATCTTACACTAGACATTCTGATTCCTGCATGGAGACAGTAGACTAAAAATTGAGCTTGTTATCTTAAAGTGGCTGAAAAATGTAAGGTCTGGACAGAATTTTCATACCATAGGAGAGAATGATTACACACACACACACACACACACACACACATTTTATATATGTAAAGGGACCATAGAGACAAAAAAGTTACATATTTGGAAGTGGAAATGTTATTCAAGTGCTAGAATGCCAGCCTTTGAGCCGAAAAGCCAATTGAGAGCGCAAGGCCCTGAGTTCAAGCCCCAGCATTGGCATCAAAAAATAATAATAGTATAAGTTACATATTGATTCAGTCAGAAAAATGGTCTCATCTGATGTACTACTTACATAAGAGTTTCCAATATTTTCACTGTCAAAAGAAACATCTCAGAGAACATGCTTGAGATACCTTGCATGGGCAAGCCAATCCAAACCAGAATTCCATATAAATATATAGGTATATGTTATAAATTTATATATACATATATTTATATATACACATATATGTTATATATTCATATATATTATATATGTGAATGAATATATGAATTCCATAGCTTATGTCAACTATAGGCTTAAACAAGAAGTTAGCACTGTGACAGATTTCAAAGGAGTTTAAAGACATTGATTAGCTACCTCTGTATTGTCCTTTCAATAATGGCCCTGCAGATATTATTCTTAGGTGGTACAGTATCTGGTGGGTGGGGACATCTTACTGGCCAGGCTTTCTTGTTACAATGACTTATGCCTCCTCTCCAAGGTTTAGACTTTAGCTATGTGATTCAGAAATTCAATTTCTTTTGTTCACTCAAGAATAATCAGGACATAAATCAAGAATTTATGTCCCTCCTTGCCCACCTCACCACAGATTTACTGGTAAATCAAAACATCCATTGAATTAAAAAGACATTAGAGTAAGAAACAGGGCTGGTTATCATATGCTCTAGCCGAATGTTTGAAGAAAGACTGTAGACAAATAAGACATACTTTAATTTTCAAGAAAATAACTCAGTTGATAGTATAGCTCAATGGCACTGAGTTTGCCTAGCATGCTCAAGGACTTGGATTCAACCCTTAGCATCACAAAGAAAAAGAAGGAGGAAGAGGAAATGGAAGAAGAGAAAAAAGTATGAATTTCATTTATGGTGGACCAAAAGTATAAGCATCACATATAAAGTACAACATATAATAATTTGCTTGACTGATTGAATGTGTGAAACAACCTAGATTATTCCTCCAAAGGGAATATAACCTATCTTCTTTACAAATCCCTGGCTAGTTTGTTCTCTTGCTTGTTTGCTTATTTTTTGTTTTGTTTTGTTTTGTTTTTTGGAGGGGTGCCTGTCCTGGAACTTGAACTCAGAGTGCTGTTCCTGAGCTTTCTTGCTCAAGAATAGAGTTGTACCACTTGAGCCATTGCTCCATTTCCAGCTTTTTTGGTGGTTAATTGGAGATAAGAGTCTCAGGAACTTTCCTGCCTGGGCGGACTTTGAACCATGATCCTCAGGTTTCAGCTTCTTGAGTCACTAGGATTACAGGTGTGAGCCACAGGCACCTGGCATGTTGTTAAGGGATTTTGTTGTTGACTCTTTTTTTGGGGGGGGGAATTGAACTCAGGGCTTCACCACCCTGGTAGGTATACCACCACTTGAGCCACGTATCTAGTCCCTCCTGGGGTGTTTTGATGTGTTGCATACCACAAATGGGCAGAGTCTTAGAATCATAAAACTTGGATTAGCCAGAATTGAATCTGAACCCTTAATTTAAAAGGATCTCATCTGAGCTGGGCACCGGCGGTTCAAGCCTGTAATCCTAGCTACTAATGAGGCTAAGATCTAAAGTTCAAAGCCAGCCTGGGCAGGAAAGTCTGTGAGACTCTTATCTCCAATTAAATACCAGAGAACTGGAAGTGATGCTGTGTTCAAGTGGTAGAGCGCTCGCCTTGAGCTAAAGAGCTCAGAACAGCACCCAGGCCCAGAGTTCAAGCCCCATGACCAGAAAAAAAAAAAAAGTATTTCTTTTGATACTTGTTCCAGATATCAATTTATTTCTCCTCAGGTCTTAATCCACCCGCACCCACTATTCTGCTCTTTGATGCTGGAGGTATAAACACTTTTCTTTTGCAGTCTGCGGGATATTAAGCTTTGTCATTAAAGAATGCTAAATAGCCATTGTAGGGGGAAATTGCTTTTTTTTTTTTTTTGGTGGAGTTGTATTTGACATTGAATCCAGAACCTTGTGCATGTTATGCAAGAAGTCTAACACTGGAGCACAGAAGAGCTGCCCTTTTATTTGTATTTTGTTTTTGAGAGTCTCCCTAACTTTGCTCCAGGTGATCTCAAACTCAATATTGTCCTGTCTCTGCTTCTGAGTAGCAGGGATTACAGATTTATGCCACCATGCCTGGCTATGTAAGTACCTCTCTTACTTATTCTGAGGTGCTTTTCTTACTTCTGGGGTCATGGCAGCCAGGGGGAGCTAGAATTCTGCTGCATTCACCTTCCCAACAAGTCTCATGGACACCACAAGCAGGTGTTTCTGGCCTCCTGGTCCCTCCTTGTAGTACCTCAGTAGATTCCTTTGCTATCTCAGGGTGACAGTCATATCTTCTCCAGTGAAGTCAGAATCTTAGCCTTGGAAAAGAGTGTGTTTGTGTGGTGTGTGTGTGTGTGTGTGTGTGTGTGTGTGGTCTTCCATTTCTTCTTCCTTAGATATATAGCCTTAGTCCTAGAGCAAGCATTCTGAGTGGGGCTGGAGACTAGTTGTTTGTAGGAAGCATGTGTGACATAATATTTGATTATTTCTCCAAAAGTCACAGTACAAGCAACTAAGCAGAGAACCTATAATATTAAAGTTTCGGAGTGGGGTAATTTTTAAACAATGTCTAAAAAGTCTCTTTAGGAGGCTGTGGAACACTGGCCCATTCACCCATTCTTATATTCTCCTCTCTCCCACTCATCTTCTTCAAAATTCTCTTCCCATTAGTGGGCAAACCCATTTCTAGTTGACATATTTCATATGAAACATCACCTGTTCAAAGCCAAGTGTGGTATAGTCTCAGCTATTTGGGATGCTGAGACGGGAGGATCACTTGAGCCCAAGAGTTCAAGCCCCAACCATGGTGAAAAACACTCTCAAAATTAACAAAACTTTGTCCCGTTCAGATATACTGATGGCTCTTTGTTTTCTTGGCATTGAGGCTGGAACCCAGGGTCTCAGGCATGCTAGGCAAGTACTCTGACCCTGCTGTTACTGTCTCCTGACTGAACCTTTATGATACCATGCACTCAAAGAATATAATCATTGAAATTATGCCAAAATCTAGGCGCTAAGTTTTTGAGATTTCAGGCTATTTCATGGCCTATGGATAGCAGCCTCCAGCTGCCCATGGCTTATACAGTGGCACTTTATGTTCATAATGCAGATGCTGGGCCCAGAGCAAATGCAGAATGGCCAAGGACAAGTTGTCAGTTGTAAACTGAGTAAATAAAAAGATTCATTAAACACCAGTGTTAAAACAATACAGGATTTCTAAACAGTCTTTGTCTGGTACAATGCAGTACCTACAGATACTAAACACACATTCTATTTGTAAGTTTTATTAAGTGTTTGTAAGTGCCAAGCACTAATGATCATTATAATAACCAACATCTATTGAGTACTTGTTATGCCTGTACTGTTCTAAGTATGATCGCTTGGCAACAGGGCTGAGAATGGAAAGGAAAAAGCCAAGAGCTCCTCAAAGAGGCCAGTGAGGAGGCTATCCAGAAGCTCACACATGCGATGGTGCTGACTTAGACTAGGTGATAGCAGAAAGAGCATGCTATAGACATACGGATATCATGACAGAGAGCCCTCAAGTCTCCTCAGCTACTACACCATCTCCCCACAAGGCTCATTCAATTCACTACCAGAAAAATAGAGCTCCAGATGGAAACAGAATTTTTAACTCATCTGTTAACTTCCCACCACGTGGCCAGTACTATGTAACACAATATAAAATGCACCCAAAAGTCACAATAACAAATGTTTAGTATTTTTACAGCTCTTGTAAAACTAAAAAGTAATAGAGTTAATAGAGAAACTTGAAAAATCGTTTGGAGACATTTTGTGGGGGGAAGAACCTAGTAAACCAAACCCAGAAAATACAAGCCATAAGATTAAAAAAGATTTGTGTGTGTGTGTGTGTGTGTGTGTGTGCGCGCGCGCGCGTGAGTGCATGCGCCCACACACACACTGGTCCTGGAGGTTGAACTCAGGGCCAAGATGCTTTCCCCAAGTTTTTGTACTCAAAACCATTGTTCTAGCACCTTAAGCCACAGCTCCATTTCCAGCTTTTTTTTTTTTTTTTTTGTAATTAATGTAAGAGTCTCACTGACTTTTCTGCTCAGGCTAGCTTTGAACTGTGATCCATAGATCTCAGGTTCCTGACTAGCAAGGATTACAGGTGCAAACCACCAGCACCTGGCCATAAAATTAAAATTTGACAGAACTGACTACACCAGATTTATGTTCAGTGAGGCCACAACAAACAAACTTTGATAGAGGACAGACTCAAAGGAATGGTTATATGATATGGTTATATGGTTACATGGTACCACCTAGCATATATAAGGAGCCCCAGATAAGTCAGATAATAAATCTTCAACAAAAAATGAAAAGAAAAAAGAGAAAAAGAAAAAAAAATTCTGTGTGCCGGGCACTGGTGACTCACACCTGTAATCCTAGCTACTCAGGAAGCTGAGATCTGAGGATCACAGTTCAAAAGCCAGACCGGGCAGGAAAGTGTGTAAGTCTTATCTCCAATTAACACTAGAAAACTGGAAGTGGCACTGTGGCTCAAGTGGTAAAGTGCTCGCCTTGATCTGAAGAGCTGAGGACAGCAGCCAGGCCCAGAGTTCAAGCCCCACAACCACCACCACCACCACCACCACCAAAAAAGTTTCTGTTTGTAAAAATAAAAAAGAAAGAAAGAAAAAGGAATTAATAACCAATCCTCAGAACTGGGTCCCAAATGCCTAAGAAAAATTGAAAAAAAAAAAGGTTCAATGTTAATCATAAACAGAGGAATGTAAATTTAAGCATTTGAGATATCACCTTATATTCAAATAGATTTGTAAAAATTAAAAAATTTGGGCTGGGAAGGTGGCTTAATGGTAGAGTGCTTGCATAGCATGCATGAAGCCCTGGGTTTGATTCCTCAGTACCACATAAATAGAGAAAGCTGGAAGTGGCATTGTGGCTCAAGTGGTAGAGTGCTAGCCTTGAGCAAAAGAAGCTCAGGGACAGTGCTCAAGCCCTGGGTTCAAGCCCCAGGACTGGCAAAAAAAAAAAAAAAGGTGTGCAGTCTTGGTAGTCTTAGAAAAGATGTAAGAACAAGAACACTCATGAGCAAGAAGTGAGACTAAACATAGATACAGCTATTCTAGAAAGTCCTTCACAGCATGTCATTATATATGTACACACAACCTATCACTCAGGAATCCATGTCCACAGAGAATCATGGGAACATGTTCATAAAGATGTTTGTCATAGGGGCTGGGAATGTGGCTCAGTGGTAGAGCGCTTGCCTTGCATGCCTGAGGCCTTGGGTTCGATTCCTCAGCACCACATAAGCAAAAAGAAAAAATCCGGAAGTGGCGCTGTGGCTCAAGAGGTAGAGCACTAGCCTTGAGCTGAAGAGCTGAAGGACAGTGCTCAGGCCCAGAGTTCAGGCCCCACCACTGGACCCCCCCCCAAAAAAAAGATGTTTGTCACAGACAGGGTTGTTTGTAGTACAATGGAGTTGAAGTCCAACAATAGGGAAACAGATGTTTTTTAATTTTTAATTTTTGTCGGTTGGGGCTTGAACTTGAGGCCTGGGTGTTGTCCCTTAGCTCTTCTGCTCAAGGTTAGTGCTTTACTACTTGAGTCACAGTGCCACTTTCCATTTTCTGGTGGTTAATTGGAGACAAGAGTCTCATGGCCTTTCCTGCCTAAGCTGGCCTTAACTGTTAATCCTCAGATCTCACCCTCCTGAGAAACGAGGATTACAGGCGTGAGCCATCAGCACCTTGCTGGGAAACACATTTAAAAGCACCAGACATGTAATATGGAACCTTATCTAGCAGTTAAAAGACATGAGCTACACACACATAAGAGAACGTGGACAGAACTTCAAAACAAAGCTTCATTGAGGGCTGGGAAGGTGGCTCAGTGGTAGAGTGCTTGCCTTGCATGCCTGAGGCCCTGGGTTCGATTCCTCAGCACCACATAAGCAAAAATAAAAAAGCCGGAAGTGGCGCTGTGACTCAAGTGGTAGAGCGCTAGCCTTGAGCTGAAAAGCTGAGGGACAGCACCCAGGCCCAGAGTTCAGGCCCCAGGACTGGATCAAAACAAAAAACAAAAAAAAACTTCATTGAACATTGCAGAATTTAAACATACTCATTTAAAGAACAATATTATATATGCTTATATCTCAGAGATATACATATAACCAAGCACACATTTAAGTGTATTAGAGTATCTACCTATGCTAGCAACAAAAAGAGAAAATAATAAGGTAAAATAAGATAGAAAGAGGCCGTGACTGGAGCATGTACCATGAACTGAGCTGAGAAATTAACTCAAGTCTTTGTGCTTAAAGTCCTGGGAGGTGGGAGGAATGCTTACCCCCATTTTTCTAAAAACTTTCATACCACGAATGAGACATGATGGCTATTTTTTTTTTGGGGTCCGGTCGTGGGGCCTGAACTCTGGGCCTGGGCGCTGTCCCTCAGCTCTTCAGCTCAAGGCTAGCACTCTACCACTTGAGCCACAGCGCCACTTCCGGCTTTTTTTTTTTTGCTTATGTGGTGCTGAGGAATCGAACCCAGGGCCTCAGGCATGCAAGGCAAACGCTCTACCACTGAGCCACCTTCCCAGCCCATGATGGCTATTTTTGAGCAGCAACTCTAGGCTCATTCATCTAGCTTGTCCACGTGAGCAAAGCTGATATCCATGAAAAGTGAGACAATGGAGGATAGTCCCATAAGCTTTATTTACAAGACAGAAATGCAGTGCGAGATGAAGATGAAGAGGGAAGAAGGAGGAGGAGATGAAGAAGAAAAAGAAGAAGACAACGGTTACACAGTTATGTTGGTGACTCCTCTAGCTTCGTTATTTCCATCATACAAAAAGACAAGATATTTGAAATAATATTATGTAACTCTGAATAAAGGAGACACTCCAAGTCATCTGAGACTCTGAACAAAATCTGAATTTTGTTCCTAGAGATGGATTATTTGGCATCACTAGGCTCCTATATGTGTGTTGTATATACACACAAAAAGTTGTGTTTTGTTTTTTTTTTGTAGTGGTACTGGGGTATGAATTCAGTACTTTGTGTTCTCCCCAAAAAACAAACAAACAAACCAAAACAAAACAAAAAACTTAAGAGGCTATATACTGGTGACTCATGTTTGTCATCCTAGCTACTCAGGAAGCTGAGGTCTGAGGATCACAGTTTGAAGCCAGAGCATGCAAGAAAGAGGTTCTTATCTAATTAACCACTAAAAAGCCAGAAGTGGAGCTGTGGTTCAAGTGGTAGCCTTGAATAGGAAAAAAAAAAAAAAAAAAGCTCAGGGATAGCACCCAGAAGCCCCTAGACTGGCTTACACACACACACACACACACACACACACACACACACACACACACACACACACACACACACATTTTTTTTTTTAAGTGAATTGGCCTTAGGATTTTGTTTGTTTCAAATTGCTCTCGACCAAACAGGAAACAAAGGAGTCTGATTTGGTTCCAAGACTTCCTTTCTAAGGCTGCCAGGTCTGTCCTCTCTCTGGGAGTGAGAGCCAGCAAGACTGGCTATTTCTCTGCTTCTGAGAAGGCCTTTTCTGCCTAGGTCGTCACAGCTGCAGACGCCACCTGTGCAATGAGTCTCTTGCCTGTTTGCAGTTCATTCTTCCTCATCTCCAATGGTCTGCCTGAGCAGATGACCGCTGGGACCTCACATCTCTTGTTTTCTTAACTTCAAACTAGAGCCGCCTCACTTCAGTGACTCTCTAAGAAGGGACTGGTTTTAAATAGGTTTTAAATAGGAGGGGAATGGAGGAGGGGTGTAGATTCTTCAGCCTTTGGTTCCATTTTATCACCCAATTCTTCAGCAGAGTTGCCTTTCACATTTAAAATCCCTTTCTTTGAACACTCAGGGAAAAACATTTTTTTAGCTACTGTTTCATTTGGCTATCATTTCATAGTGAACTCACACACTTAGCTAAACACATATTAAAGATCTGTTAGCAACACACCAAATTTAATGGAAGAAAACTTTAATTCCACTTTCCTGTCTCCATAACTGCTGTCTACCTAATCAGGTGCTATATTTGAAAGACTGTCCATCCTCCAAGGCAGGTTTATTAGTTTTTAGAAACCATATGGTGTTAATTGATGATAAAAGTGATACTGTGAGGCACAGATGTTCCCTGTTTTTCATCTAGCAGTCTGTACTCACTTTGAAGTTTATGACCTGCTTACAGATTTGGGAGTACAAAGGACCTAGGCCTTTCAATTCACAGTAAAACACTGAGTTGCTGGCCATTGCTAGTGGTCCTTTGCAATTAACTCCCACACTTATACGAAGAACAGTAGCTCTATAATTATAATTAAACCTTACAATTAAATTCCATGCTTCCCCAACTATTAAAGTATTTAGCACTCCATTGAAAGTATTTATACTGGCTGTGAATATTAAAAAAATATTTACTATATAACCAAACACCAAATAACAAAAGCCATTTCGCAATTTTTATGAAATGTCTGGCTTTGGATTTTTTAAAACTTTACTATATTTACTACATATCCATGTAGAAAAATTACAAAACACAGATTAATGGGAAAAATATAATCTTACTTCAACATTTTGGTATATATACTGTTAGTCTTCATTTTTGTCTTAAACAAGAATAAGTTACTTTGAAATTTCACCCTAATAGACTTGTTTTTCCAAAGGTGAGCTTCTGAGAAATCAACTTCCCTTGCACTGACAACAGATTCCGCTCTGGGGTGAGGAAGTGGCTTACATCCTACCTAACAGGGTATTACTGTTACTCTGCATGCATAAAGCCTTCTTCCGCCAGAAAGACAATTGTGTGTCAAGAGTCTAAGAGTGGGACTGCTTTGGGGGAAACTGGCTCCAAAGCAAATTTTACTCAGATACAGTGAGTAAGCTAGGCATTGTCCTCACCTCTCTGATTATTACCTCCCAGAAAGGTGTAGGTTTGAACCCCAACTCCTTTTTATAGCCAGATAGCTCTAGTACCAAAGCCCTCTCTACCACAGAGCCTCAACCATGAAATGGGGACAATTACATTTCTAATCCTCCCATTTTCCTGCAAACTCCCCTGCTTTCTCCCCACTCTGTCCCCTCAACTGCTTCTGGGTCTTTGCAAAGACCAGTTAGTTTAAAGCCCTTCCCACAGTAAAAAGGTTCCAACAAATGTGGACATTCTATGGCTCTGGGTTAGCATGAGGATTCGGAGACACTTGATATGAACCCCCCCTGCCACACTTGGGGATTCTCAGAACAATGATCTGTATTACAGGGAGGATTTGGTTTAAGCCACTCACCTTTTTATTTGTCAATACTCTCTGATTTTTAATTCTAGTCCAGTGCTCTTCAGTAGAACTTTCGCATCAATCATCTGTGCTGTCCAATATGGACATGGACAGCTATAGTGGTGAATGCAATGGAAGAATTGAATTTTTAGTTTCAATTTAATTCTTATTAATTTTACTGCCCAGAGACAGTTTGTTGATTTCTGTCTAATTTGATTTCTCTCCTTCTTTAATCACTCCCATTGCCTTTAAGCCTAAAGTGGATCTGACTATAGAGGCTTTTCTAAATGTCTCCTCATTCTCACCATTTCAAATAGCATAGTTTTCTACATAGCATTTTCTTGATATGTGATAAGAACAACCCAATCACTAAGCAAGCTCCACACTTTCAGTGTGAAGCTCCTCTACCCAGTCTGACTTACCACCAAACACTTTGCAAATTTGTATGCTACTTCATTTTTTAAATTGGTGAATTTAAAAGGCTGCCTTAGAGATGAAAGTTGGTATTTCAGCTATCAAACACCATCATTTACCAGCAGGGTAAATCATATCCGCTCCATTCTGTCTTTGGGGCAATCCCATAGACTGTTACTCAGAGCCTCAGTCTGACCTTCCTCCTGAGACCTTTGTCCACTACTCCAAACTGTATCTGAACTTGACCAGACTTCCTAAGAGCAGCCACTGAGCTCCTTAGAATCAGCAGCTATGGATCTGGCCATTGAAAGTAAGATCACCACCCTCCCTCCAGGATCCAGGTCTCTGTTCTTCACTATATGATAAGCTGACATCGACTTCAGGTCCTATATAAGTCACCTGACACTTATTTCAGGGCAATGACTAAAAAAAAAACAAAACAAAACACAAGTCATAAATCCAAATCTTTTTTTTTTTTGCATTAGCTTTTCCTCCTCTCCCAGGGAAAGGCTGCCACCTGCTGTTAACATATTAGCATTGAGCTTTTCCAGGATCACTGAACAATCACTTCCTCCACACAAAATTAATGTATGCAAAACCCCACCTGTCCTCACTCTTGTGGGCCAGGAGGGGAAAGGAGGGCAAACCAGGATGCATGGAGCAGGGCAAAGAGGAAGCTCATCCTTTTGAACGGCCCCCAGAGGAACTGGCTTCAGATAACTAAATATAACAGCACTCAGCAGGACATGCTTCAAATTAGCTCATAGGAGACTTCAAAAAGATCGGTTGACTTCCACTTCTGTGTCTCTTCATTCTCCACAATTTGGGAAGTGAAAGGATTTAGAGAAAACAAAACTCGATCATTTTTAGGGCAGTATGTCTTAGCTCTGATTCTGACTTCCCTCTAGCAAGGAGATTGAACTTACACATACGTTTCAGAGTACATTTTGCTCACTATTATCTTACTGAGCAGGGTGCTGGTCAATCCAGCCTGTCCCTGCTGAAGTGTACCATTGTATCTGGGAACTCACCAAACTTAAAGAATTACTCATGGAAACTGGGCCCCAGTGACTCATGCCTATAATCCTAGCTACTTAAAAGACTGAGAAAGGGAGAATTAAAATTTTATGCCAGGCCAATCTAGGCATAAAAGTTTAGGAGATTTCTTCTCAACCTATAACATGCACATGCCTGTCATCCTAACTATAGTGGAAGTGTAAAATAGGTGGATTATTGTTTAGGTGTGTGGCTAGGCAGAAAGAAAAACTTATTTCAAAAAAATAAACCAGGTAAACTGGGCACCAACAGTTCACTTCTGTAATCCTAGCTGTTTAGGACGCTGAGCTCTGAGGATTGCTGTTCTAAGCTAGCCCAGGCAGGGAAATCCATGTCAATCTTACCTCTAATAAACTACTCCCCTGCCCACCCCCAAAAGTGAGAAGTAGAACTGTTGCTCAAATAGCAAATGGTAGAGTGTTAGCCTTGAGCAAAAGAAGCTTAAGGATAGCACTCAGGCCCTGAATTCAAGTTTCAAGACCAGAACAAAAAAAGAAAAAATAAGTAGGCCAAAAAAGGACAGGAGACTGGCTTAGCCTGGCAAGTGTGAGGCCCTGAATTTAAACCCTAATACCACGCACACACACACACACACACACACACACACACACACACACACACACACACACGCTAATACCATACACATATACACACACTAGGGCTTTCAACTTTGAATAAACTCAATATAAGTAAGTTGATATTTACAACTAAATAATCAATATCACAAAAGTTTATGATGGAAGAATAGGGACAAATAGTAATAAGTTCTGAACAAAACTAGCTTAAGGAAGAATGGCTTGCTGCCAGCAGTGGTTGAAATTTGGCAACCTCTGGAGAAAATCTTAGGGAGCGCTAAATTTTCACTTCAGTATCTTCTACTTGTATTAGCAGAGAAAGAAAAAAGCAAAATGACAGAAAAAGAAAAAAATGTTTTTGTTGGTATATAAAGCTTTAAAAGGTTGCATTTCGCCTGGCGCCAATGGCTCAAGCATTGTAATCCTAGCTACTCAGGAGGCTGAGATCTGAGGATCGCAGTTCAAAGCTAGCCAGAGCAGGAAAGTCCATGAGACTCTTATCTCCAATAAACCACCAGAAAATCAGAAGTGGTGCTGTGGCTCAAGTAGTAGAGCGCTTGCCTTGAGCTGAAGAGTTCAGGGACAGTGCCCAGGCCTGGAGTTCAAGCCCCATGACTGACCCAAAAATAAATAAATAAAATAAAAGGTTGCATTTTAATAGCCAATGGAATGAATGAACCATTAAAGGGTCTGATCCTACAACACAGTTGTGTGTGTGTGTGTGTTCAAATAAAGGATTTTTGCTTGTTTGATGTTTTGAGACATGCTCTGTAGCCCAGGTTGGCCTAGAATTCACAATTCAAAACCTCCTGTCTCTATCTTCATAGGGGTAGGATATCAGGCATGTACCACCACATCCAAGGGTCAAATAAGATTTCTTATAAGGTCAAGTGTGTATTTGAGGGGGAGAAAACAAGAAGCCACAGAACTTGGCTGCTCATAGAATAGTTTCTAGTCCAATCATGTCAGCTTTACCTAAAGATTGTTAGCAATGTGAATCATTTGGTGTTTCAACCCAAATGTGGAAACTGAATCCACATTTTAACCAGAATTCCAGGTGATTCTTAGGTACATTGAGTTGGAGAGACAGTGGAGAGAAAGTTGCCATTGCCAGAGAAACTATTGTAAATTTTAAAACCATAAATCTAAAGATAGCAAACAGCCTTCTGTAATTTTAAGTTGGCTGGTTCTATAAAAAACATTCTTAGTAGTATAACCTAGTTTTTAAGAAGTCAAATGTATTATGAAGAGTTTTAAATATCAACTTATTTAGTGGCTTACAATAACTTAGACACTCCCTTTTTCAAGTATGGATTTTATTTAAACTATCTTAGGAGATAATGGATTGTCAAATTTGTAAACCCCTCCTGAGATGATTTTAAACAATACTAAAAGTTCTGTAAAAGTTAAAATGGCTTGCCCTTCTATGAGCATTTCTGATAAACAAGGGTAAGGACTTAGAACTTTTCTGTCAAAGTGGTTGCTTGACATAAGCAACGCCATTTTAAAGGTAGCCAAAATCTTACAAGAAGCTATTTTAGTTAAGCCACAATATGTTAAGAGAATTGGTTTTTTGCCTGGCATAGTTTCCTCATGCTTGTAATCCTAACTACTTAGGAGGCTGAGATCTAAGGACTGTGGTTCAAAGCTAGCATGGGCAGGAAAGTCCTTGATAGTCTTATTTCCAATTAATTACCACTACCTCCCCTTCCCCCCCCAAAAAAATGCTGGAAGTGGAGCTGTGGCTCAAGTGCTAGAGTGCTAATCTTGGGGTGGCAGGGAAGCTCAGGGACAATGCCCAGGACCTGAGTTCAAGCTCCAGGACCAGCACCAAGAATAGAGAGGAGAAGTGAGAGAGAATAAGGAAGGGAGAGGAAAGAAGAGAAAGAGGAGGGAGGAGAGAAAGAGAGGGACGGGGAGAGGATGGAATAGTTTTTCTGAGGGCTAGAGGTGTGGCTCAAACAGTGGAACATCAGCTGAGTCAGAATTGTTTTTTTGAGTTCCTGCTTTGGACAAGTGTCCTGGTTTTAGTTGATTGCTCAGGTAGACTTTTATCCCCTTTAAACCAGCCAATCATATAAGATTGTGAACTTTGTTCTGACAAATCAGAACAAAGGGCAGTACTGTGTTAGGGATAAAAATCTAGGCTAACTGGCCTCCTATCCTTGCTTACTTGGCAAGTGCTTACTTGTCCCTTACATGCCCTTCTACAGGAGTAAACTTTGCTTGCTGAGTTCTCTTAGACTTGGTGTCCTTCCTATGCAACACCTTGATATCCCAAGACATTTCCAACAATTTGGGAACTCATCCAGGATGGGGAATCCCACCTGAGAAGGGCATCCTGCTGTTTCTTGTGAACTAAACCTATGCTCACTTGCAGCCAACATCAGACCTGAAATCAAGTTTGTCAGCAAACAGGAAAGGGGCCGAAGCAGGTACTTGGATAACTATGTAGCCTCATGCATGGACTTAGTCAAGAAAAATAGAGTTATCAGTAGTGCATTGATGGCTGGGTATTTTCAGGGTCAAATGTGTATCACTGAGATGTGTCCAAACAGAAAAGAGTTCTGATGCATGGGTTCATTCTCCTGCTAGGGAAGAACTGGAGACAGGAAGCAACTCAATAGGGATGATAAAGTACACAAAGGGGTGCGTAAGAAACCTTCAATGGGTGCGGTGGGGGAGCCATGAGCACATGGGAAAACTTAGTCATGGAAACCTGCCAAAATTGTAGAATAAGAATTCTAACAAGTCCTTATGTTGAAAACGAACTTTACAACTTTGGGGGGTGGGGAGGGGGTGGGGGAGAATGGGAAGGGATGGGAAGGGGAAACAAAGGAGGAGGCTACAATGCTTGATAAGAAATGTACTCATTATCTTGCTCATGTAATTGTAACCTCTCTGTACAGTATTTTCACAATTAAAAAAAAAGGAAGAATTCTAGGCCTAGGGAAGCCAAGAAAAGTAGAGCTAAAAAGAATCTATTAGACGTTCCTCTGATAGTTTGTTAGGGAGACCGCTCAGGTTTGAGTACTCTTTAACAGCCATTATTTGTTTTGGAAATCATTTTTTATGTGTGCTTTACATGTCCAAATCTTATTGTGCATGTGTGTGTATTTGTGTAAATGGTCTGTTAGGTCTTGAAATTATAATGTATGAATCTTATCAAGTGTGTTTAAACATTATGGCATAGGAAAAGTTTTAAGATTGCGTTTCTTTCTGGATATATAGCATTTTATGTTGATTTAAATTCAAAGATTTTATACAAGTTATCTCAAAACCCATATTTTAAAAGGTTCGATCAGTGAGTAGGAAAGATAGGGAGAGGTATGAGTATATGATTTTTTTTTTTTTTTTGGTCGGTCCTGGGACCTGAACTCAGCCTGGGCGCTGTCCCTCAGCTCTTCAGCTCAAGGCTAGAACTTAAGCTACCACTTAAGCCATAGCGCCACTTCCAGCCTTTTCTGCTTATGTGGTGCTGAAGAATGGAACCCAGGGCCTCATGCATGCAAGGCAAGCACTCTATCACTAAGCCATCTTCCCAGCTGGAGTATATGATTTTTGTAGTTATCAAGATTGTCAAGATTGTTCCGAAGAGACCATGGGATGGGGGAGGGAGGAAATGGAAAAGGCATGATGTAATACTTCAGATGACTTTTGAAACCCAGACCAATTCTTAATAGGTGGACATGTGCCAAGTCCTGTCAAGCGTGACTGCCTGATAGAGTACTAGAGCAAGGTCAGACCAGACAGACAAGAAAAACAGCCCTTTAAAATAAGTAATGGACTTTTGTAGATGATTCTTCCCAGATAATTGAGGGAAAACACAATGGGTATTTGGTAATAGATGGGAACTCCCTAACTGGTTAAGTCGAGCCTACTACAGAGATGGTGATCCCTCAGGCTGCACTTGAGTGGATCTCTTAGCTGAAACTGCCAACTAACAAGGTTTGATCAGCAAAAGGAAAGATAGCGTCTATGTGGAGCTTATTTAAGTCCTGGAAAGTTGTCTGAAGCCTGGGGTCTCTCCTTTGCTTTCTTTCAGGTTGCGAGGCCTTTTGGCTCAAACCCACCTTGAGTTTCCTGCTCACCCTCATCAACCTGGAGACTTATGTCCTCATGAAAGCCTGGGACGGAAGATAAACTCCATCCCAGCTGGGAAGGACATCAGCTTCTGTTCACGGCCAAGACACTTGTTCCAGCAGCCAAACAAAAAGAGACTTACTACACCTGAGCTAAGGTCTCTCTGGTTTCCTACCGGAAGGAACAATGGACTGTAGTTGTACACTCCAACCTTGAAGCCTTCTGGAAGGATGGCCATGGTTAAACATCAATCACCCACTCTCATAACACCCAGGTGATAGTTTGCCTTGGCTCCAAGGCCTGGACAGATTCTCCAGGTGAAATGGAATTGGAGCTTAGGAGCTGATGCCCTGGTAGACTCAAAACTTGTAATAAATCCTTCTACACAAAGGGGTCCTCCTATGAATACAACCCCTACTGCTATTCGAGGAAAAATGTAAAGGCAAAAGACAAGGTGCTAGGAATCCCAAATTTTTGTTCATAAATAGCCAATTGGTTGGAATTGTTATGATGTTTATACAATCTGTCTCCTGTGACATGATATGCTTGGAGGCAGAAGGAACTAATATATTGACTTTTACCAAGTATATGTGCTTCATATTTGCATTCTGTTTTTGACCAGGGCCACAAATCCCATTCCTGTAGGTATTATCTGTGTAAGCAAGGGAAACAAAGAGTGGAATGAATAGTCCATTATTAATAGAACTCAAGGCAAGGCACCTTATCTCAACCAATAAAAGTTAGGTGTCCTGGCACATTAATAGGATCACAGTTCAGGGCTCTCTGATACATAAATATGAGACCCTTTCCAAAAAAAAGTCAATACTAATGGAAGTCCTACTTTGGCATCAGGATAAACCATAACCTATTTTCAGATTAAACTCATACTGTTATTAACTGATTTAAATACTAAATTTAGTAAGTTTACATTGGTGGATAAAATAATTTAGGACATTACACTAAAAAAAGCTTTGCTGAAACAATAATCAGCATATTTTCAGTTCATGAGTATTTGTGGATTTGCTTACCAAATATTGTTTATGCTAATACAATACACAGTACAATATTTATATAAAATATACTGTACAATATGTATTATATTATACACATATATTGTATATTGTATATAGTACATATTGTATATTATATATACAACATTTGGTAGATGCAAAGTTTGCTATTGTGAAATAAAGAGCTAGTACTCATGTCTTCTTAAACTGCAAAATGATTTTTTTTGTTGTTCCTTGTACCAACATCTGTTTGCTGCTCTGTATTTATATTGGCACATAAATACACAGTTACTATCAGTGTTTATTAACTTCATTATTTTCATACCCACAAGTATACATGTAATACAGTAAACATAGGCGTTTTATAGGTATTATGATGTTGGGAAATGTGCAATTCTTTTTTTGTTGTTGTTGTTGGTCCTGGGTCTTGAACTCTGGGACTGGGTGCTGTCCCTGAGCTCTTCAGCTCAAGGTAAGCGCTCTACCATTTAAGCCACAGCGCCACTTCTGGTTTTCTGGTGGTTAATTGGAGACAAGAGTCTCAGGGACTTCCCTGCCAGGGATGGCTTTGAACCACTATCCTCAGATGTCAGCCTCATGAGTAGCTAGGATTACAGGCGTGAGCCACTGCTGTCCAGCTTGGGCTATTCTTTAATAGAATATATAAACCTGATGACTATATAGCCCTGATAACTTATGTTTCATGACTTTTTTGTTTGGCAGAGGAGTAGCACTGGGAATTAAGCCAGAGCCTTGAGCATGCTAGACATAATCACCCTACCACCAAACCACATCTCCAATCCTTGCTTTTTCAGACAAGGTGTTGCTATGTAGCTTACATTGGTCCTCAAATTAAGATCTTCCTGCCTCTCTCAAAATAATAGGCATGTGCACATTGGACTTTAACTTCCATGATTCCTAAGAGGTATAATAAATTGGACAAATATAGTATTTGTAATATGGTAGCTAAGAATTTTCTTCCTATTTGCTTCTTCTGAGGTAAATGATAGACTTTAAAAAATTTTTTTTCTGTATGTTTTAAAAGTGAGCACTAATATATCTATGCATATTTATAATTAGGTATTTTTTCAAATATTGAAATGATTCAGTGATAGAAATTGAGCTTACAAAATTGAAATTTATTTTTGTGCTAGTCCTGGGGCTTGAACTGGGACTGGACACTGTCCCTGAGTTTTTTTGCTCAAGGTAAGCACTCTACCATTTGAGTTACAACTCTACTTCTGGCATTTTGGTGGTTAATTAGAAATAGAGTCTCACAGATTATCCTGTCTGGGCTGGCTTCAAACTGCAATCCTCAGATCTCAGCCTCCTAACTAGCTCAAATGGCTGAATTTTTTTTTTTTTTTGGTCGGTGGTGGGGCTTGAACTCTGGACCTGAGTGCTGTCCCTGAGCTCTTCAGCCAAGACAATCATTCTACCACTTGAGCCACAGTGCCACTTCCAGTTTTCTGGTGGTTAACTGGAGATAAGAGTCTCACAGACTTTCCTGCCCAGGCTGGCTTTGAACTGTGATCCTCAGATCTCAGCCTCCTGCATGGCTTGGATCACAGGCATGAGTCATAGGCGCCTGGGCATGAAATTTATCTTTAAATTTACTGGAGCAATTGATATACTTTTGGGTTTTCGTTTTTGCAGATCTGATCCTCAACAGTCACTTTTGTTTAGTTTCTACATTAACAAATTGTTCAGTGGTAAGGATCCCTAAAAGAACTAAATACAAAACTAGATGTTTATATTCTTCTGAAGGTATGTTATCTACAAGTGGACAATGAGGAAGCAAACAGGTTGGTCCTGTTCTTATATCCTGGAAGAAATTAAGGTTTATCAATTAATCCTAGTGAAAACAAAAACTTGGGATCTTCTTTTTTTTTGGGGGGGGGGGACAAATTGGAGTATAAACAATAGGTGTTAAAAAAAAACAAAACACCAAACCAGCTAGATTAAGAAAGCTTTTGAACTACTGTTGATATCCTGATGCAAGTTTAAAAATGAAGGAAGTTGATAAATCTATTTAAGTATGAACTGGTTTTAGACATGAGGTACAATTTTTGACTTTAAATTTGGTTAATCCTTTCTTTTATATTTTTGTAATATAAAGTTATGTTTTAAAATTTAAATTTTTTTGTAAAGATATTGTACAGAGGGGTTTCAGTTGTAAGGTTATGAGTCCATTTCCTATAGGGCATTGCTACCCCCCTCCTTTGTTTTTCCCCTACCATTCCTTTCCTCCCCACCTCCTCAACTCCTCCTTCCCTCCCCCAAAGTTGTAAAGTTCATTTTCAACATAATGTCTTGTGCATCTCATTGTTACAATGGCTCATCCTTTATCCTTATTTCAGCATTTTGTTATTTCCCTTCCCTAATTAGAAAAATGTATGTACAAGATGCAGGACACCAAAATCAAATATAGTGACAACAGCGGTTATACCAAGGGGGAAGAACATACAAAGAAACAACCAAAAAAATCACATAGTACATTTAAAGTATATTAAAAAGAACAGCAAGAAAGATAAAATCTCTTGTGTCCCTATCTTGGGGTTCATTTCTCTTAGCATCGGCTTATATGGTCATATGTACATTGCTTTTGACCTCTTCTGCTTGTCCTAGACAATAACATGTACTAGTTATTGAAGATGAGGGAATATTTTAAATTTTTAAAAATTGAATTGGCAATAAGCTTATTGGATAAAATGTGACATATATACACATATCCATCATTTTAACTACTTATTTTTTCTGGGAAGAACATTCAACATCAACTTTTTCTCAATTTTGAAATATACCTTGTGTTACATACCAGTAAAATTTATTCCATTTGTCTGGAACTGTACATTTGACCATCTTTTCATAGCTGCACCTTAACCCCCAGACTGTAGTGACCACTGTTCTCAGACCGAGTTATTTATTGTTTTACATTAAATTTCTTTCATACTGGGACTTTTCTCACCTCCTTATTACAAAATTGTTGAGAATTGAATTCAGAAAAAAAAATATAATGTAAGAATTTCCTCTTGATTATCTTTTGTCATTTCCATTCTTTTTAAACTTCCCTTCTCTCAACTTTACCTTTCTGGTGAACTATTTCACCAAGTGATGTTTCCGGTTTTCAAAGTGACTTCTTTCAAACTTTTTTCTAAACCTCTGTGTGATATTTTCACTTTTGATTTGAAACTTGCTGTCTTAGAAATGCTTGGCACTTATTTTTTAGGCAAAGAAGTAGTTAAAAATGGAGTAAGATCTTCCTAAATACATTTAGCAAATTAATAATGACTGCTTTTTTAAAAATAGGGTCTTGCTCCCAGGAGTACTGAAGGACTTAAAAAAATTCCAAGACATCCCCTACTTGCGTGTTTTATTTATTTTTTTATTATTATGTGTTAAACCCTTGGAATCAGGATGTGTTGGCATATTGCTAAGAATCACAATAGGAGGTATTAATAATGTGATGATTCCTCCCCCCCCCCAAAAAAAAGAATATAAAATGTGTAACTGTTAGGATCAGTTCAAAACTAAGCAGCTGGGGTATTAGATTAAGGAAGAAGGAAATTTAACTGGGAAAAACACGTCCCAGGTAACCAGAGAAACACAGGTACAGACCCTGAGAATAGAACGAGACTAAGGTCTGACAGTTACTGAAACCTGACCATTTGTATTGATTAAGGTTAGGGCCCAATGTTAAATTTCAATAATAAGCGCACTACTTGAGTTTCTCACTCTTCAAATACCAGGAATACATGGTGATTGGCACTGTAGGGCTGTGTGATGGGAGTCTGTGGAGAAAGGCCTTACAATTTGCAAGGTCCTTGGGGGGGGGGGTGTATGACCTTTGGCCTTTAAGGGCATTACTTTGGGAAACAACCTTGTTTACCCTTGGGGGAGGAGTGGAAGTCTGTTTCAATAGTTACGGAAGGTGATGAGGGGTGCGGAGGGTCAAGAGGGCCCAGAGGCCCCGCTGAGGGACCGTGTCCAGCCCGGGACAGGCGGAAGGCGGCACCCAGGTGTTCTTGAGAACCACTCCGGGTGGGGGGCGGGGGTCCGCAGGACGGGCGGAGGTGGGCGAGGACTTCAGTCTCCTCTTCCTGGCGGCGCAGGGGAGCTGCGCGGGGCAATCCCCGCCCCGGGGGAGCGCGGGCTG
>NW_012267279.1:3778870-3818236 GCF_000151885.1 Dipodomys ordii | reverse complement strand
GGGCCGCGGCACTCCCGCCCCGGCGGAGCCGCGCGGTGGATTGTGGGCTGGGGGCTGCAGCGGCCTCGCGGCAGCCTCCGGCGTGATCTCCCCGGACCCAGCCTGGCCGGGCCGGCGGGGTGAGGAGAAGCCGGGGAGCCAGGGAGCCCGAAGCGCTAAAGGCAGCGAGCGGTCGCAGCGAACAGCAGCGGCGGCGGCGGCTCCCCTGGAGGCCGGGGATGTGGGAGAGGCGGTGGCAGCAGCGGCGGAGGCGGCGCTGCGGACCCGGGGGAAACTGCTGGCTGACAGGACACCCGGGAGAGACGTGAGGGAGCCGCCGCTGCCGCCTCTCACTTCCGAGCGGAGCCGGGCTCGAGAGGGCGGCCCTCGGCTCCCGGGGCCGACCAGCCAGCCAGCCAGCCGGCGCGGGACGGAGGCGGGAAGCCGGGCTCGGGCCTGGCCGGGCTCCGGGCGGCGGCGGCCGCAGAACAGCAGCGGCGGCGGCAGCAGCAGCAGCCTCGGCGCGACCGGGAGGGCTGGAGGCGGCGGCGATGCACTAGGCCTCGCTCGGGGGCGGCTGCCCGGGACCCGCAGGTAGGTGTCTGGCTGCCCTCTCCCCCGGCCCCCCCGCGGGTCGCGGCTCACCCTCACTCCGCTCAGCGGGGAGAGGACCCAGGCCCCACCCCCGCCCCTCCCCGGCCCCGAGCCTCCGAGTTTCGGTCACTTGGGGACCGGCGTCGAAGCTCGCCTTCTACCTGCCACCTCCTCGTCTTCCTGGTCGCTCGTCCTCTTGGGTCCGGGCCGGCGGCGGTGCTCCCAAGCCGAGTCTGCGGTCGCAGACGCAGCACCGGCCCCTCTCATGTCTCGGGATCCTGGCCTTGGAACTTCCATCACCTCTGTTTGACTGACATTCACCCCCCACCCCCCCAAAAAAACTTTACCTCTTTTTTCCCCTACCGGGCCCGTAAGTCCCATTTGGAAGCTCACCAGAATCATCATTATCACCATAATAATAAATTTTGCCCGCACTGGAGATGATTAATCCAAAGAATAAGTTTTCAGTTTGCACTAGTTTGTTTCATAATGAATTTTCTTTAGTTGTGCTTGCTGTCTCCTATCTCTGCAGAGATAATAAAGGCCCTCCCTGCCTTCCTGTCGTTGTTTGGGAACTCACTCTCTCTCTCTTTTCCCTATTTTGATTAGCCACTTGATCTGTCCTTGTGTTGCTTGTTCGGAATGATATTTTTAGAATTTTGGCCGACCAGAATTGCAAAAAACATTTTAAAAATTCCTTTTAATCTTTTTTTTTTGGGGGGGGGGAGGTCTGGCTAGAAGCTCCTCTTTCGAAGAATTACATTGTTTGGAGTGTATTTGTTTCTAATTGGATGTTTCTGATTTGCCAAACCCCAGGCAGTCTTACCAGTCTGTGTTTATTGAGCAAGGGATGTGAAACATTATTTGTAGTATGCAGGCAAGTATGGTAACGTAAGGCGAAGATTTTTGATGGAAATGGCTTTGTAGAAATACGAGGCACTGCTCTTTGGAAAGGTACTTTGAGAACCTAACTGATTCTAAGCAGTTAAGGGGTAACAGATGGGATGATGGGATTTGACTGAATTTGTTTTAGAGAATTATTTCCTAGAAATGAGTATTGATGATTAATAGTGATCATCATTACTTATAATTGGTTGGGTAAAAATGACCAACCTGTGTGTAATTGATAAATGACCAACATGTGGTTTCAAAGATGTAGTGTTGGCAGTTTTATTGTGATTTGGCTGTGCTTAGTTCTGGTAGCTTTATTATTGTTATTATTTCATTAGGGAAAAGTAAATTTATTTTTATTATTTTAAAATAACTTTATTGAGATTAACTGATTACATAAATTTTATCAATTTCACAGTATTGTAGGATAGTGATCACAAACACATTTTTTTTTTTTGTCGGTTGTGGTGTGTGAACCCTGGGCCTGGGCGCTGTCCCCCAGCTCTTCATCTGTAGACCAGCGCTCTACCACTTGAGCCTCAGCCCCACTTCCGGCCTTTTTTGCTTATGTGGTGCTGAGGAATTGAACCGAGGGCCTCATGCATGCCAAGGCAAGCACTCTACCACTGAGCTACCTTCTCAGCGCCTACAAACACATTTTAATCTTCACAAGGCAAATTGTCATTGTCATGGTGTATAAAGTTTGTGAATTCTACAAGCTTTGACAGTACTATTTCTTCCGCATAGCTTTAGAATTATTACACCAGTCTTCACTGTAAAACTAAAGACTGCTCATATTGCTGATACTCACATATTTTATTCTTGTGGAGGTAATATTATTGCAGTGTTTGGCTTTCTGAAATGTTTTCCATTGGTTTCAAAAGTAGGACTGGTAAAAATTACCCAGTTTGCTAGGAAAAGATGATCCATTTGCATATGTTTACATTTTCAGAAACACTTAAAGTTTATTTCAGAATAAGATAAGCTTTTCTTTCAGAGTTAATCAACTTATATAACCCATGAAATGGCAAACTGCAGAATTTTTTCTTTTTTCTTTTTGTATTTTTTTTTTTTTTTTACCATGCTGCAAATGGAACCTAAGGCCTCAAGCATTCTGGGCAGGGGTCATTGGTGCATCTCCAGACTGACATTTACTAAGTTTTGTGATCATGGAATTCTGATTTTAGAACATTTACATCACTCCCTCTCCCAGAAAGCCCCCTTGTACTCTTTAGTACTTACATTTTCCCCACCATACTCATCTCTAGTCAACCACTTTTCTTTTTCTTTCGGGTCTGGTTGTGGGGCCTGAACTCTGGGCCTGGGCACTGTCCCTCAGCTCTTCAGCTCAAGGCTAGCGTTCTACCACTTGAGCCACAGCGCCACTTCCGGCTTTTTTTCCTGCTTACGTGGTGCTGAGGAATCGAACCCAGGGCCTCAAGCAAGCAAGGCAAGCACTCTACCACTGAGCCACCTTCCCAGCCCCTCAACCACTTTTCTGTCTCGACTTTTACCTAGTGTGGGGCATTGTTTTTTTGTTTTGTTTTGTTTTTGTCCGTCATGGGGCTTGAACTCTGGGTCTGGGCGCTGTCCTTGAGCTCTTGAGCTTAAGGTGAGCACTCTACCACTTGAGCCACAGCGCCACTTCAGTTTAATTGGTGGTTAATTGGACATGAGTCTCATGACTTTCCTGCCTAGGCTGGCTTTGAACCATGATCCTCAGATCTCAGCCTCCTGAGTTGCTAGGATTACAGGTATGAGCTACAGGTGCATGACTAGTGTGGGCCTTTTATATAAATGACACTCATCACTTTTTGAAGTTATTTATTTATTTATTTTTGTCAGTTATGAGGCTTGAACTCTGGGCCTGGGCACTGTCCCTCAGCTCTTCAGCTCAAGGTTAGAGCTCTACCACTTGAGCCACAGCACCACTTCTGGTTTTCTGAGTGGTTTATTGGAGATAAGAGTCTAAGGGACTTTCCTGCCCTTGACTGTATTTGAACTGCGATCCTCAGATCTCAGCCTCCTGAGTAGCTAGGATTACAGGCATGAGCCACTGGTGCCAGGCTTGAAGTTATTTATTTTTATGCCAGTGTTGTGGCATGAACTCAGGGCCTTGTACTTTTGCTTAGCTTTTTTTTTTTTCTTTCTCTAGGTTGATCTCTATTAATTGAATCACATCTCCACTTCCAGCTTTTTTTAAAACCTGGTTAATTTTGGAGTCTTGAACTTTTATGCCTTGGCTGGCTTCAAGCTAATTCTCAGATCTTTGCCTCCTGAGCAGCTTAAAAGTTATTTTTTAAAATTGATTTGTTTGTTTAAAAGTTGGTCAGGCAATAAGCAACTGATCACTGATATTAAAAGGGACAGTGTGAATAATACACTATTTAGGTGTGTCAAGATGAAGTTTTTTGTCTTTTTTTTTTTTGTCAGTGGTGGGGCTTGAACTCAGGGACTGGGTGCTGAAACTCCAGCTCTTTTGCTCAAGTCCAGTGCTCTACACTTTTAGATCCAACTCCACTTCTGTTTTTTTCATAGCTTATTCAAGGTAAGAGTCTCACAGGGCCTTTCTGCCCCTGCTGGCTTTGAACTGTGATTCTCAAATCTCAGGCTTCTGAGTAGCTAGGATTATAGGTATGAGCCACCAGCGCCTGGCAACATAGTTTTAAGAAGAAAAGAACTGGCATGAATTGCTTCAATGATCTCAAGAGGAAGTTTGACTGACCCCTAGGGGTCAGTAAGGATTGGAGAAGTATTTTTGCCTTCCTATACTAGAATATCAGGTTAGAAAAGACCTTTGAAGTTCTTATTGCCTCACAAATAGCAGGAGGCAGATGAGGAAATCTGAGGGATGGAAGCTTGAATCTCCGGATTACTTGGTTCAAAAGCCACAATGTGAACGTATGTAGGTGGAGAATGTTGAGCCTGAGGGCTTCATAAGGCCTTCATAATCACTTAGTGCAGGACAAGACACCTGTATACTTCTTGTTAGCTATCTATATTTGTCTGCTTGTATGATAATTTTATATGGCCTTTTATAAATTCCAGCTGACTCTTGACAGAAAAAAGTTTTCCCATAGATGTTAGAATTGCTTAGACTCTAATGTATTTGGGTATTTGACACTTTACTATCAGAGTTGGGAAAGAGTTGGGTAGTCTTCCAATTTGGGGGATAAATGGCTGACCTGTGGTATTTGTGCAGATTAAATCATGTCAGAAAATCTTGTAAAAATGCTTTAAAGATTGTAAATTTTTACTTGTTTTCTTGTGCAATAAACTTATTTTTTAAAAAGATAAACTTCAAAATTAAATATATAATTAAGGCCAGGTGCTAGTGGCTCACACCTGTAATCCTAGCTACTCAGGAGGCTGAGATCTGAGGATTGTGGTTCAAAGCCAGTCTGGGCAGGAAAGTCTCTGAGATGCCTATCTCCAATTAACTACCAGAAAACTGGAAGTAGCAGTATGGAACAAAGTGGTAGACTAGCCTTGAGCAAAAGAGCTCAGGGACAGTGCCCAGGACCTGAGTTCAAGCCCCATGACTGAACAGCCCCCCCCCCCCCGAAAAAAAAAAGAGGCTTCCTTTTAAAAATATTCAGTGCAGTTAACATATAAAAGCATGGTTCTCCGAGGATAATTTTTGTCTTCTGAGGGATCTTTGACAGGGTCTGGAGACTTTTTTTTTAAACTTATTTATTTATTTTTTGCCAGTCCTGGGGCTTGAACTCAGAGCCTGGGCACTGTCCCTGAGCTTCTTTGGCTCAAGGCTAGCATTCTACTACTTGAGCCACAGTGCCACTTCTGGCTTTTTCTGTTTATGTGGTACTGAGGAATCGAACCCAGGGCTTCATGCATGCTGGGCAAGCACTCTACCACTAGGCTACATTCCCAGCCCTCTGGAGACTTTTTTGATGGTCACAACTGAAGGTGTGTGAGAGAAGGTGGAAGGGCAGAGTGATGTTATTGATATCAGGCAATTTTGCTAAATATTGTACAACACATAGGACATACTCCAAAGCACAAGGAAGAAGTATGTGACTCAAATGTCAGTATTACTGTTCTGGGTAGGTTTGACTGATTCTGTTAAGGGTCTGACCTGGTGCTGCCCCTGCCTTGTCCTAGGGTTGAACTCAGAGCCCCTCTCTGTTTCGTAGCTTACAACTGATGTTCTACCACTTGAACCTTGCCACAAGTCCAGCTTTTTGCTGGCTAATGATAGTTTGATGAGCTTTTATATTAGAGCTTGCTTTGAACTTCAGTCCCCTTAAGTCTTAGTCTCTAAAATTACATGTATGAGCCATTGGCACTAAGCTGAGCTACTGTTCTTGACTCCCATCTGGTGGGAAAATATTCTCCTGTGGGCATACTTGGAGTAGAGAAATGCTTTAAATTATTCAGCAACTCTATTCAGGGGAAGGCAGTTGAGGAAAAAGAACTCTGACAAAGTAGATTTCTTTAGTCTGTTTAATTGCCTTCACATCTGAAGAAAAAAAGTAACTTTTTTTCCTTAAAATTGCAGCCTTATAGTACTACAATTTTGTTAATACTATGTTTTGCATTATTAGTTATTACTGTGTAAGTCTATGAAATTGGAAATAAACATATGATAGTATTTTCTTTAGCCAGAACTCTTTTTTTTTTGTGTGTGTGTGTGTGTTGGTCATAGGCCTTGAACTCTGGGCCTGAGCACTGTTCTTCAGCTCAAGGCCAGCACTCTACCACTTGAGCCATAGCATCACTTCCGGTTTTTTGGTGGTTTATTAGAGGTAAGAGTTTCACCACCTTTCCTGTCTGGGCTGGCTTTGAAGCACGATCCACAGATCTCAGCCTCCTGAGTAACTAGGATTACAGACCTGAGCCACTGGCACCTGGCTAGCCAGAACTTTGTTGTTGTTTTTCTTGGCAGCTTCAACAACTAAGAAAGAAGATACTTGTTTTAGTTAATATATAATGTGTATGTATGCACATATATATACAGTGAATGCCCCCCAAAATTCAAAGTTTATATGCAAATTTCATCTTTTTCCCTCCACTTCGTTTGTCTTTTTTTTTTAGTACTGGAATTTGGATTTAGGGCCTCATGCTTGCTAATCGGGTAATCTACCGACCACTTGAGCCATGCTCCAGCCTTTAATGTAACTAGTCTGTTTTACATTGTTGGTTGTTATTACATACATTTAAAAAATTATTAAGTAATTATATAAACTTCACAATATTGTGGGATAGTGATACTTAGCTAAAGTCACAAACACATTTTAGCCTTCACAAGGTGAATTGTCATTAACATGGTCTATAAAGCTTGTGAACTCTACAAACTTTGACAGTACAACTATTTGTTCCAAATAGGGTGATCCGTACATTTCTTTCCTTTTACTTAGTGTAAGCTGTTCCCTCTTTCTCTCTCATTCCCTCCCTCCCATTGCTGCCCTTGAGTTGCTTAGTTCAGTTTCATCAATGTCCAGTGCAGCTGATGGACCCATCTGTTCTAGATTCTGTGCCCTCCTCCTGGCTTCCTTCATATGTGTTCATGATACCATATGTGGGGTCAGGAACATAGAGTCATCTAAAAACAAGATGACAAATTCAGAAGAGGTCCTTTGTTTCTTGAGTCTCTTGTTTATTTTGTTATATCTTGTTGCATTTTGAATTTAATATCTGCATATTAGGGAGATCATGTGCCATTTGTCTCTCTGGTCTTAGCTTATTTGGCTCAACATGATTTATTCTAGTTCCATCCATTTCCCTGCAAATGCCATTGTTTCGTTCTTTCTAATGGCTGCATAATATTCCATTGTATAAAGGTACCACAACTTATTGATCAATTCATCTGTAGTGGGGCATCTGGGTTGTTTCTATATCTTGGTCAACAGTGCAGCAATGAACATGTTGGTGCCTGCGTCCTTGTATCCTGGTTTCTTTTGCTCAGGATAGATGCCTAGGAGTGGTATGGCTGGGTCGTACGGAAGTTCTATGTTTAATTTTTTGAGGAACCTCCAGACTGTTTTCCAGAGTGGTTGTATTAGTTTAAATTCCCACCAGCAGTGCAGTAGAGTTCCTCTTTCTCTATATCCCTGCCAGTATTTGTCCTTGTTTGAATTTAGGATAGAGGCCATTCTGACTAGGGTAAGGTGGTATCTCATAGTTGTTTTTTTATTTGCATTTCCTTTATGACTAGGGATGATAAACTTCCTCATGTGTTTCTTTGCCATTTTCATCTCTTCTGAGAACTCTCTCTTTAGCTCTCTTGCCCATTTAATGATTGGTTTGTTAGATTTGGGAGGAATTAGTTTCTTGAGTTCCCTGTATATAATGGATATTAGGCTTTTGTCTGATATTTTTCCCAATTGATAGCTATAGTTTAGTTCCTATGTCTTTAGCTGTGCAGAAACTTTTTATTTTAAGGTAGTCCCATTTGTCGAGTCTCCAATTTGTTGTGACCCTGGAACTCTGTTCAGGAAGTTCTTGCCTGTGCCTATAAGATCAAGTGTCTCTCCTACTCTGTCCTGCAGTAGTTTCAAGAGTTTCAGGTTTGATTTGTTAAGGTCTTTAATTCGAGTTGATGTTAGTGCTTGGTGATAGGCTGTTTTCTGCATGTGGTTGCCCAGTTTTCCCAGCACTAATAGTTGAAGAGGTTTTGTTTCTTCCACTGTATGTCTTTGGCTCCTTCGTTGAATATCAGCTGACTGTAAGTATCTGGTTTTATTTCTGCATCTTCTGATCTATTCCATTGGTCTTTGGGTCTTTTTTTTTTTTTTTCTTGCCAATACGAAGCTGTTTTTATAGAGCCATAATAATGGCTCTATAGTAGAGCTTGAAATCTGGTATTGTGGTACCTCCTGCATTGCTGCTTTTGCCTAGAATTGAGTTGGCGAGGTCTTTTGCTGTTCCATATATTGCATACATTTTTGAAATAGAAATAAACACGAAAGCTGGGTGCCAGCGGCTCACGCCTGTAATCCTAGCTACTTAGGAGGCTGAGATCCCTGGGCAGGAACATATGAAACTCTTATCTCCAATAAACCACTCAGAAAACCTGAAGTGGTGCTCTGGCTCAAGTGGTAGTGCACTAGCCTTGAGCTGAAGAGCTCAGGGACAGCGTCCAGGCCCAGAATTCAAGACCCACGTCTGACCAAAAAAGAAAAAAAAGGGGGGGGCAGGAAGTGGAGCTATGGCTTGAGTGATAGTGTTATCCTTGAGCAGAAGAAGCCCAGGGACAGTGCCTGGGCCCTGAGTTCAAGCCCTAGGACCTGCGAAAACAAAACAAAGATAAAAATCAAAACGAAATAAACAGATTTGTTGTAGCTGTCATTATGTTTTTTTTTCTTGGCAGCTTCAACTGCCAAGAAAGACCATTGTTTTAATTAGTTAATACACAATATATATGTATACACATATGTATATTGTGAATTCTCAAAACATTTCAAAGTTTATATACAGATTTCAATCCCCCTCCTTTTGTCTCTTTATCTTTTTTTCCCCCCAGTACTGAGGTTTGAACTTAAGGCCTTATGCTTACAAGGCAGACAATCTACCCACCACTTGAGCCCCAGCTCTTGATGTTTTTAATATGTTTGGTATTGAAAGATGATCAGCAATTAGGATCAATGTTACTATTTATAGTCTTAGAGAAATTATTCAGTCTTTCTGAATCTGTTTTCTCTATAAAATACTTCTTATTTTAAGTTTATTGTAAGGTTAAATGAGTTTTTGTCTATTACACTTCTGTATCACTATAACATTATGAAAGCATTAGTTGCTTGTTTCAAAACAATCAAATGTGAAAAGGACTTGAAAGTTGCAAAGGCATTAATATGGAGGTGGAGAATAATGACTGATGATAGCTTCTAGCAAGAAGAGAAATACAAAGTCTATCCCTGACTTACTCTCACACACACAAACTAGAACAAGCTAGTATAGCACCATAATCTCAAGATCCTTGATATAAGGCAGTCTGACTTCTTTCAGTACACCTGAGGTTATAAGTATTCTAACACAATATAATTGATTTTTATAATGGTGAAATCAAGTTATCAGGAAAGATTAGCTTGTTTTTAAAATAAGCTTTTTAAAGAAAACATGAAAATATGTAATTTATATCAGTTATTGTTGGGAGGTGATTTACACAAAAAGTTTTAGACTTTATAAGTAAGCTATAGTTATGTGGATTAATTTCCTTGCTGTGAATAATTTATTTTGTTTTTCATTTAATATGCATGACTTTCTTTGTATTTGAAGGAGTTTTCTACCAGTGATAATTATTCTTCCATTGGGAAATTTAACTGAAGAAAGTTGTGTGTGTGTGTGTGTGTGTCTGTCTGTCTGTCTGTGTCTGTGTCTGTGTCTGTGTGTCTGTTGGTTTTGGCAATCAAACATAGAGCCCTTCTCTTGCTAGGCAATTGCTATATCACTGAGCTACATCCGTAGCCCAAGAAATAGGAGTTTAAGCCTCTTCTGTGTAAAACTCTCAGGTTTTTCTGTTTTTTTTTTTTTTAACATCTTTTTTTTTTTTGTTGTTGTCAGTTGTGGGCCTGAACTCTGGGTCTGGGCGCTGTCCTTCAGCTCAAGGCTAGTGCTCTACCACTTGAGCCACAGGGCTACTTCCAGATTTTCTGCTTATGTGGTGTTGAGGAACTGAACCCGGGACTTCATGCATGAGAGGCAAGGCACTCTACCACTGAGCCACCTTCCCAGCCCCAACATCTTTTTGTGTAAAAATGTTGTGCTATAACTTTCAGAGTTCAGTTGATTCAAATATATAAGCTGAATGGGAGAAAAATGTAATTTCAGTTAGCAAAACTGGCCAACTTTCTTTAACAATTATAGAAAAATAAAGATGAAGGTAAACAGAATTCCAGCTATTCTGACTTTTCAGTGGATAGTTGAAAGGTAGAGAGCTGGAGACATAAGAGCAAGTGGTAGTGTTGTATTCTTTTTTAAATTTAATTTTAAAATTATTATTATAAAGGTAAAATACAGAGGGGTTAGAGTTTCATGTCAAGTAATGATTACATTTCTATTTGGACAATGTCACTTCTTTCTTCTTTCTCTCCCAGGGTATTATTAATATACTAGACTTTAAAATTGAATTTTAGAAAATGGAAAGGTATTTTCTTAGCAAAAACTGGATTTGAAGAATCATATTCAAATATTTGTCTTTTTTATCTAAGAGGAAGTTGGAGTAGGCATTTATATATGAATGATGCATCATACTTTATGGTTTTCTCCTATAGTGCAAATAAAGTAGAATTTTGAAAGTTATAATATGTCAAGAAAGATCCCCTCATCTTTTTTTTTGGCCAGTACAGGGCTTGAACTCTCCATTGCTGCTATTGCATTTCAACCATGCCTTGCCGGCTAATTTGAGAATGGAGAATGGAGTCTTCCAGACTTTGCTGCACTGTTGGCTTTGGACTCTGATCCTTAGACTTCAACTTTCTGAGTAGCTAAGATTACATATGTGAGCCACTAGCACCTGGCTCACACTAGTCATTAATTTTAAGACTGTGTCCAATTTTGTTAAATTGATGGGCAGATTACGGTCAGATTTTGAGGTTTTTAGACTTGATGAGAGTTAATCAGTTACAAATCTACAAACGAGATTCTGACATTGAATGAGACTCTTGTTATAGTCTCATAGTTAGGGGTGTGGGGTATTCTCATGATAGTTGTATTCTTCAAATAAAGTCAGACCTATAGTGTTGGCAATTGGGGATCAAAAACAAGGAAAAAATTTGTGATGTCTTTGGTGGTAGGATCCATAGAACAGTCCTTTTTCCTATAGAAATTGAAGAATATGGAGATGAGGGAGTCAAATTGGTTCTAGAGTTACTAGTTTGGGAACTACATAGATGGTATTGCCATTAATTAAGCTTAGAGAAGGAATAAATTTTTGGCAGGTGGAAGAGGTAGGTAAATATGACAGGTAGTGAGTTTTACGTTTTGAGGATATTGAATTTTAGGTATCTGTGAAATGTGTAGGTAAAGGTAGTTATAAATTTGAAGATATTACAACAAGAAAGATGTAGAATCTCTTATTATTATTATCATTATTATTTTTGGTGCTAGCCCTAGGGCAGAGCTTAATCTTTTTTTCTCAGAGCTGGTACTCTTTAACAGTTGAGCCACTTTTCCACTTCAGGCTTTTTCATGATTAGTTGGAGATAAAAGTCTTTTGGGTTTGTCTACCTTGGTTTCAAATCCTGAGCATCAGATCTAAGCCTCCTGAATAACTAGGATTACTGGTATGAGCTACTGGTACCCACTCATTATCTTAGTGCTTTTTATTGTTTATTGTTTTTTGGTGCTGGGCCTGGGGCTTGAACTCAGACTGGGTACCATCCCTGAAATTTTTTGCTTCAAGCTAGCACTCTATTACTTGAGCTGCATTTCTAGTTATGGCTTTTTGGTTAACTGGAGTTAAAAGTCTCAGGACTTTCCTGCCTAGGCTGATTTTGAACTTTAGTCCTCAGATTTGAGCCTCTTGAGTAGCTATAATTACTGTCATAAGCCACTGGTGCCTCTGGCTCTAACATCTTTTTTGTTTGTTTGTTTTCTTTTGACAGTACTGGGGTTGGATACTCACTAGGATGACCCTACTGCTGAGCCATGTCTCTGGACCCATAACAACCATTTAATAGTTTTGTTGTTGATTAATGAATTATCATTACCTTGGTGGATTATTGGAGATGATTTTCTAACCTTTTTTTTAACCTTCTGCATTTATTGCCTTTGTTAGCTTTCCAGGGTGGTCAAGTCAGGTTAGCCTGTCAGTTTTTAACCATTTTGTTAATTCCTTATGATTCTATTTTCTCCTGTCCTTTTTAGTTTTTTAGATTGAATATGGACTATTGGACTTAGAAATGAGGTCATTCTCAAACTTTCCTGAGCAGGTGAGTGGTAAAAATGGAAACCCCTGGAAAAGAGCAGACAATTGCATTCTATCACATGCTAATTGTGAGTTATTTATTATGATAATTATGTACATTTAGCTATGGAAGAAAAAGTCCTATCAAAGGACTTTTTTTTAAAGTTATTTTTGACAATTGGATCAAATGAGGTAAACTGGAGAAGACAAGGAGAGTAATATAATTGTTAAGAATACTGTAAGGAATGAGAAAGAAGTATTTCAAGACGAAAGGATTGCTGAGCAATATTAGGGGCTTATTTGAGATTGGCGTTCATAAATTTGTAATCTGCATATTTTACAGGTTTCTCTGGCAGTGTCTTAGAGCCAGGAATAAAGCAAAGACCGATTCTATTAAAAATGGGTGGAGGTGACTGTCAGGCCGCTGGAGGGCAGAGGCAGCTGAGAAAAGCCACTTCCTTATATACCACCTGTCCTAATCATTCTTGGGGGCGCTCAAACTTGCAAAACAAGTTACATGCTGAAAGTTCCTGCTGACCCTGGGCATATAAACCCTGCTACAACCAGACTCTGGGCAACCTCTCTGATCCTGATCTGGGAGTTTGCCCAGGAGCTTACCCCAATAAACTTTTTTTTAAATTCACCTTTACCTCTTCCTGCGTGTTCTTTCCTCATCGAAAACCTTACAGTGACAACTGAAGATGTAAAAGGGAAACTATTTGAAGGAGTTGACCACAGGATTGAAGTTAAGTTAGAGAAGTTAATAAAGCAGAACTGGGGTAAGACCCAGTATGGTAATAGGTAATACCAAGTAGTAATTAATGAATTAAAACATTAACTTATTATTGGTTTGAAGGTAGAACAATAATGTGTCTTAAACTTATTTACCCTTTTCCTTTAACATTTAATATTTTTGATCTTGAATAATTTACTATATAATGAAGATCCTTCTTTCCTCCCTTTCCCCCTCTTTTTTTCTTTCTCTCCTCTCTTTCATTTTCTTTTTCTTTCTACTAAATTTAAATTCAAAACTATATTTTAAAGGTACCCTTTTCAGCTCCAGTGTAAAAATATTCCCACTTTATATTTTCAAACTACAGATATGGTATTAGAATCTTTTTTTGGAATAAGTTATTTCACTTATTTGAAATTCAGAACACTTTTTCCTGTTGAAAATACTAAGATAATGGCCTGTTTATCATCCCACATTGTGGCTGAATGATTATTGTTTTGCTGAGAAAAATGTAATATAATGGTTTTCCTTAAGGAATAGTTTTCTAGTTTTAATCTTGTAAGCTTCCTCTCACAGATGCTAACTATTAATGCCATTTAATAGAAAATAGACATAGCCAGGTGTGGTAGCACATGCCTGTAATTCTGGGACTTGGAGGACTAAGGCAGGAGTATCTCACATTTTCAGCCAGCTTGGGCTACATAGATCCTGTCTTACAAAACCTAAAATGCCAGGTGCCAGTGGCTTATGCCTGTAATCCTGGTACTCAGGAGGATAAGATCTCAGGCAAAGCCAGTGCAGGCAGGAAAAGTCCAGTTAATCAGCAAAAAGCCAGAAGTAGAGCTGTGGCTCAAGTGGTAGTGCGAGCCTTGAGCAAAAAACTGTAGGGGACTGCATCCAGGTCCTGAGTTCAGGCCCAGTAAATTGTTTTGAAGACCAGCAAAATAATCTGAAAGCAAATGATCATGGGCTACACAGTGTTTAGTTAAATATGAGTGATAATTAATTTTTCTTGTCTGTATTATTTTCTTTCTCTCTGATCCTTTTGTTTATTAATAATACATATCACTGTACTATTGAACTAGTGGATTCAAGCAATCTGGTTTTGCCTGTTTCAGCTTATCTTCTTCCTCATTGTTACAAAAGGGGCATTAAGCTCAGATGTAGAATGTGAGGCAACTGATTCTTTAGATCCCTTTTTTAAGTTATTGCGTAAGTTCTCTCTCTGTCCAAAATGAAGCATAAGCTTAAGTGGTCTCATACTCTCTGGGTTTCAAAAACTTTCTCTGCTTCCCCTTAGCCTCAGTATCAGTTTTCAATACTACACCACAGGCATGAAAATGAGAACCACTGTTGTCATGTTTTGACAACTTTTCTAATAGTAAATTAAATCTGCCCACACTGGCTTGCTAATTCTTTTTTTTTTTTTTTGGTCGGTCATGGGGTTTGAACTCTGGGCCTGGGCACTGTCCCTCAGCTCTTCAGCTCAAGGCGAGCACTCTACCACTTGAGCTACAGCGCCACTTCCGGTTTTCTGGTGGTTTATTGGAGATTGGAGTCTCACGGTCTCTCCTGCCCGGGCTGGCTTTGAACTGCGATCCTCAGATCTCAGCCTCCTGAGTAGCTAGGATTACAGGCGTGAGCCACCAGCCCGGTGGGGCTTGCTAATTCTTGTCTTCTCTTTCCTTCCCCCCAATCTCTATCCGAATACTATGACCTAGTAAATAAAAGGGCACTAAAAGAGGGAATCAGGATCCTAAAGTTTAAATTGATTGAAACATTTTGTATGGTGCAGTCTGAATGTTAATGCTTACAGATTGTGTTTTTTCTTGGTACTGTCCCTGAACTTTTTCATTCAAGGTAGGACCCTACTATTTGAGCCACAGTTCTGCTTTTGGCTTTCTGCTGGTTAATTGGAGATAAGCGTCTCATGGACTGGTTTAGAACCATGATCCTTGGATCACAGCCTTCTCAGTAGCTAGTACTGATTATTTAAAAAATAAGATAGTTATGCCTGGGTGCTGGTTCATGCTTGTAATCCTAGCTACTTAGGAGGCTGAGATCTGAGGATCATGGTTCAAAGCCAGCCTGGGCAGCAAAATCAGTGAGACTCTTATCTCCAGTAAACCATTAGAAAACCGGAAATGGTGCTGTCACTCAAGCGGTAGAGTGCTTGCCCTGAGCTGAAGAGTGCAGGGACAGTGCCCAAACCCTGAGGTCAAGCCCCACAACTGACAGGGAAAAAAAAAAAAGATAGTTATAATAATTGTAATAGTTAAAATTACGTATTATCTACATAGGCCAAATATTGTGCCATGAGCTTACATAACTTATCTTACACCATTCCTATGGGTAAATACTATTGTCATTCCATTTTACAAATGAGGACACTGAGACATTAAGGTAAGAGGTCATACAGCCAGTAAAAGAGAAGTAACTCCTTGTATTGCCAGTATTCCTTAGCAGTATATTATATTTAGAGAATGCTAGAGATCTAAAATCAAATTTCAGAAAGTCAGGTAATGTTAAACAAATAAAATAGTATTTTGGATTTAGGTTTTTGTATTTTGAATGTATGTAAACCTATGAGACACATTTTAGTGGCTTGTGTATCCTTACCTCCCTTTACACGTTTTTTTATATCAAAAGATTTTACTACATGTTCTATTTATAATGCCATGGTTGAGTCTTGAAACACTAGCTGAATTGTTTTTTTTTTTTTTCTTATTAGACACGGTCTTGCTGAAAAACCTAAGTTAGCCTCAAACTTGTGATCCTCCAGTCTCAACCTTCTGACTATTGGAATTAGAGATGTGTATCACAACACTTGGCTTCGAACATTTGTTTTTCCTTTCCCCACCTTCTATTCCAAACTAGTCTCTGTAATCTGGTTTGGAAGCCCCACTATTGGAGTTGACATTGTTTTCTGATCTAATTGGTAACTTTCTAATTGTGAAACATGAAGATGTTTTCTTTTATTCTTTATTTATTTGTATATTCTGGGCTAATATTTCTCTCACTTTTTCTCATACCTTTTATCAACAATTTTTTTAGGTACTTGGGATAGAATTTAACTCTTTGCACTAATCATGTTCTCTACCATTGAACTATACCACTAATCCCACAAACTTTTATTTCTTCCATTTTTTATCCTTCAGAGTATTTTTGTTTTGTTTCATTTAATTTTGTTTGTGGTGGTCCTGGGGTTTGAACTCAGGGCCTGGGTCCTGTCCTTGATGACTTTCTTTTGCTCAAGGCTTGTATTCTCCCACTTAAGCAACAGCTCTACTTCTGGCTTTTTTGTTAGTTTATTAGTGATAAGAGTTTCATGAACTTTCTTCTTCAGGCTGGCTTCAAATCTTGATCCTCAGATCTCAGCCTCCTGCGTAGTTAGGATTTCAGTTGTGAGCCACTGGTACCCAGCTATTAAGTTCTGTACTTGGCTCTTTTCTCCTGCTAGTGGGTTCCCAGAGTGACTGACGTAACACCATAGTCTTGTGGATAACATCTATAGGTCTTTGAATAAGTAAGGTACCACCTTGTTTTAGAAATATTCCTTATAGAAATTAGCCTTGACTAATATTTGGATTAGTACTGATACCTCCACTCAGTCCATATGTCCGTGTCAGATGATTGCATTTTGCCCCAGGCTTTTAAGTGCAAGGTTATGCCCAACTCAGTAATTCATTTTCATATGTGAACATTTAGAAATTCAAAAAGATATAGGCAAACAAAAATGTCTTACAATTTTGTTATTTGAACATGAATATCATTTTTTAATTAGTATAACAAAAGTTTTATTGTGGGCTGGGAATGTGGTTTAGTGGTAGAGTTCTTGCCTAGCATGCATGAAGCCTGGGTTTCAGTTCCTCAGTACCACATAAATAGAAAAAGCTGTAAGTGGTGCTGTGACTCAAATGGTAGAGCTCTAGCCTTGAGCACAGAGTGTCAGGGACAGAGCCCAGACCCTGAGTTCAAGTCCCACCACCGGGGGAGGAGGGAAAGTTTCATTGTGATATTTCCATGCATGAATGTATATAAAGTACTATTCTTTTTATTAATCTTCTTCCCTGCCCCCTTTATAAACAGCTTTTTATTTTTATTTTATTTTTTGGTACTTAGGTTTGAAGTCAGGATCTTGCTCTTGCTAGGCAGGTGCTCTGTTGAGCCCTAACTTGACTGGTTATTTATTTTTGCTTGTATTGGTGTTTGAACTCAGGAACTTAAGCTTTCTTGGCTTGCTTTCTCAGCTTACTTGTTTGGCTGGCATCTACCACTTGTGCTATGCCTCCAGTTCAGCATTTTATTTACTGGTTATTTTGGAGATTGAATCTCATGGACTTCCTGCCCAGTCTAGCTTTAGCCTCAATGTTCTGGAGCTAAGCCTCCTAAGTAGCAAAGATAACAGGCATGAGCCACAACTAGCAAGCTTGACTGGTTATTTTTGAGATAGGGTCTTACTTCCTGCATTGGTTCACACCTGAACTGCAGTCTGCCTATTTTAGGCTTCCTGCCATACTACTGTACTCAGGTATTGTCTGTGAAGAGCTTTTCCAAGTGTGCATGGGTTGACTTTGAACTGTAATCAAATGCTTTGGATCTCAGCTTCCTAAGTAGTTAGGGTTATACTGGTACCTGGCACAAACAATGCTTTCATCATTCCATCTTCATATATGTATACGTTTAAATGTGTGTGTGTGTGTGTGTGTGTATGTGTGTGTGTGTGTGAGTGAAGTACTTCATTGTATTCGTCCTCCTAATTTCATTCTTTATAGAAGAATAATATTCCATTGTGTATATATACCATATTTTCCATTGGTTGATCAGAAATCAGGTTGACTCCAATGTTAGGCAGTTGTGAATAGTGCAGTTGTAAACATGCTGTTATATGCTAACATATGATATAATATGATACAAGCCAGGAAAGCAGGGTCCTATGGTAGTTCTGGTTTTTTTTTTTTTATAGGAATCACCATACTGATTTCCATAGTGAGCACATTAGTTTACATCTCCACCAATGTATGTGTATAGTGTTCCTGCCCTTGGTCTCCCTCATCCCAACATCTTCACCAGCATTTGTTGTTCTGACTGGGATGAGAAGGACTATCAGTGCAGTTTCAGTTTTCATTTGGCTAAAGATGTTGAGCATTTCTTCACATATTTATTGGCCATTTATACTTCTTTTGAGGTATGTCCATTAAACTTGCCAATTTATTAATTGGATTGTTCTTTTTGGTGATTTTTTTGGAGTTGCTTATATATAAGTGTTTTATTCTGTAAGTAATGACAAAGTTTCTCTCCCTTTCTGTAGGTTATCTTTAGATTCTGATAATTGTTTTCTTTGCCATGCATACTTTTTAATTTGATGCAATCCCATTTGTAAATTCTTATATTCTGAGCAATTCAGAGACCTATTCAGGGAGATAGTTATGTATGCCTATATTTTCAAGAGGTTTTTTTTTTTTTTTGCCTGTTGTGGGGCTTGAACTCTGGGCCTGGGCGCTGTCCCTCAGCTCTTCACCTCAAGGTAAGCGCTCTTCCACTTGAGCCACAGTGTCACTTCTGGTTTTCTGGTGGTTATTTGGAGATAAGGGTCATGAACTTTCCTGCCTGGGCTGGCTTTGAACCATGATCCTCTGATCTCAGCCTCTTGGGTAGCTAGGATTACAGGCATGAGCCACCAGTGCCCAGCTCAAGGGTTTTTCCATTGGAATTGTCAAAGTTTTAAGTCTTATATTTAGATCTTTGGTTCATTTTGAAATCATTTTTCTCTAGGGTAAGAGAGAGGGGTCTGCCTTGTCTTCTGCATGTAAGTGTTCAGTTTTCCAAAATACCATTTGTTGCACAGGCTGTCTTTATATATATTTTTCTTTACTGTCTTTCTTGAAAAATCAGATGACTCTTTTGGATTTTCTATTCTAGTCTTTTGGTGTATATGTCTGTTTTTGTACCAGTACCATGCTATTTTCGTTATTATATCTCTGTAGAATAATTTGAATCAGGTATTGTCATATCTACATCATTGCTCTTTTTGCTCAGTATTGCTTTAGCTATTCAGGGTTTTTTGTACTTCCACTACATTCTAAAGTTGATTTTTCTATTTCTGTGAAAAATGATATTGGGAATTTTTTAGGGATTGAGTCTTTTTTTTAAGATCAGAGATTAATATCTTTTATTTATTCAATAAATATGACATACAGGTAATACATTAAAAGACATCATAATTAATGAAAGCTTTAATCAATTAAAAAAATGACCCAATACAGAATGCATACATTGGATGGATCTTGTTTTAGGGATTGAATCTTTAGAGTGCTTTTGGTAGTATAACCATTTTTACAACATTGGGTTTACCAACCCATGAACTTGAGAGAGCTTTTCATCTTCTAATGTTTTCTTCAATATCTTTTGTAAAGCCGGGCGCTGGTGGCTCACGCCTGTAATCCTAGCTACTCAGGAGGCTGAGGTCTGAGGATCGCAGTTCAAAGCCAGCCCGGGCAGGAGAGACCGTGAGACTCCTATTTCCAATAAACCACCAGAAAACCGGAAGTGGCGCTGTAGCTCAAGTGGTAGAGTGCTCGCCTTGAGCTGAAGAGCTGAGGGACAGCTCCCAGGCCCAGAGTTCAAGCCCCACGACCGACAAAAAAAAAATATCTTTTGTAGTTGCTCTTACTATTGAGTTCTAGTTTTACCCTATTGTGGACTATAAAATCTAGAAAATTACTTCAGTTTTCTTGTATTTGTTAAAATTTGCTTTCTATTTCTAAAGTTAATTTACTTTAGAGAAAGATCCATGGGTTGCTGAGAAAATGTGTATTCTGAGGCTGTTGGGTGACATATTCTGAAGATGTCTCTGAAGTCCATGTGATCTATAGCATCATTTAATTCTAAAGTTTCTTTGTTTTTTTTTTTATATGGATGACCTGTGTATTGGTAAGAATGTGCACTAAAATCACCTACTATTATTGTCTGTACTTGTTTGTCCAGTAATGTTGGCTTTATAAAATAGGGTATACTGATGTTTGCATATATATTTATAATTGTTATGTTCTCTTTATGGATTAGTCCTTTTATCAATATGAAAGGGATCTTCTTTGTCTTTAGTTTGAAGTGTGCTTTGTCAGATCCCTTTCATATTGCTACTCTTTCTTATTTTTGGACTCCATTAGTTTGGAAGATGTTTTCCTATCCTTTAATGTTTGCTGATGAGTTGCTTTTTTTTTTTTTTTTGTAAACAGCAAGTGTCTCTACACTGATATGAGGATCTCGTGAACTTTTTGGCTGGCTTGCTTCGAGCTCTAGTCTTCCAGATCCGTGTAGATTGATTATAAGCTTGCCTGCCCTAGTGAGATTTATTCTTTTCTGTGTATTTGTTTGTGGTGGTGTGTCTTTCTCTTTTGTGTATGATCCCTTTAACTATCTCTGCTACGCTGATTAAGTGATCATGAATTGCTTTAATTTTTATCATGGAGTTCTTTATTTCAGTTAAGAAGGATAGTTTTCTGGATATAGTAATCTAATTTGGCAGTTATTTCCTTTCAGATTTTAAATTCCTTCCTTGCTTTTAAGGTTTTAATTTTTTGGTCCAGTCGTGGGGCCTGAGCACTGTCCCTCAGCTCTTCAGCGCAAGGCCAGCGCTCCACCACCGAGCGCCACTTCTGGCTTTTTTCTTTTTGCTTATGAGGAATCGAACCCAGGGCCTCATGCATGCAAGGCAAGTGCTCGCTCCACCACTGAGCCACCTTTCTAGCCCAAGGTTTATTGTGTATTGAGAATTCCACTGTTTTTCTCATAGGCTTGTCTTTATGGGTGATTTGACAACTTCTCTCTTGATGTTATCGATATTTTTTTTTCTTACTTTGTATACCTAGTGTTTCGACTATAATACGTGGGAGGTTCTTTTCTGGTTCTTGTCTGTTTAGAGTTTAGTTTAGTTTTGTTTTTGGGGGTACTGGGGATTTGGATCTTATAATTGTTAGACAGGTGCTGTACAGCCTCTTTTTTATGTTGTTATTTTCAAGGTAGGATTTTGCTTTATGTCTTGGCCAGGCTGGGCTGTGATCTTCTTGTGCTTCCCAATGCCACTAAGGATGAAAGGTGCATACCACTGTGCCGAGCTATTATGTTTTTCTTTCCCATTCTTAGGTACTGGTTGAGGAGTCTCTTGAACTTGCTTTTTGTACAGGCTGGTCTTGAGCCATGATCCTCTGTTCTTTTCAAATAGCTAGGATTATAGGTTGAGCTACTGTGCCAGACTTTTCTAGTATCCTAAAAGCCTACTATATCTTCCTGTGCATCTATCGCAAGATGTTTGAAGTTTTTATTATTTATTGAATATGTTTGCTTTTCCTTCAGCTTGCATCTTATCTCCTATGCCCATGATTTACAGATTTGTTCTTTTAAATGATATCCACAAGGTTTTGCATATTCCATTTATACTTAGAAAATTTAAATTTATTATCTGCTTTTTCTAATACATGTACCTTATCTTCAAGCAGATATTAATTTGTCTCAGTCTACTAGTGGAACTTTCAATTTCATTTAACAAAGTTTTCATTTCCTGATTTAATTATTTTTCAGAATTTCTATATTTTTGATGAGTCCTCTTTAATATCTTGTATTCTTTATTTTGTTAATTTTTAAATTTTTGTTTTTAATTCAGTGGTACTGGAGCTTGAACTCAGAGACTTGCACTTGCTAAGTAGGTGCTCTACTGCTTGAGCCACTCTTCTTTTTTACAGTGAGTATTTTCAAGATAAGATCTTGCTTTATGCCCAGGATCTCATTTTTATGTCTAGTCAGACTGCACTACTGTCCTCCTATTTGTGCTTTCTCATGTAGCTAGGATGATTGTGTTTCCCCTATAGTTTAGGATATTGGCTGGGCAGAGATCCTTCTAATCTCTGCCTCATAAATAGTGTTACAGGCTTGAACTACAACCCCTGGCTCATTCAGGTCTTTATTAGAATTTCCTTGGCATTCATTCAGGTGTTTTGTTTCCTTTTCAATATCATTAATCTTTCTCATAATAATTCTTTTGAATTCTTTGAGATTATATCCACTTCGCTTATATTTTTTTGTTATCATGGAGTCTTGTTGCCTTAATTTTGTTTTTTTCAGTTTTCTGTCTGGGTTATGGTTTCCACATCTGCAGCAAAGTCATTAGTTGGATCTGTCACCTATTCTTTCACTTGAAATAGTCTCAGTGCTCTGGCAGGACAGTGTGGTGGGCTGACTTCAGTTGCTGTTTTCATCACTGAGCTGGGAGTATGACTTAATAGCCAGGCATTTGCCTACATGTCCAAGAAGCTGGACTTGATTCCTACAAATGCTCAGATTGAGGAAAACTAGCTGGAGTCCCTTGGACAAGGATTAGTTGTTCACTTCTTGGCTGACTTTACTATAGATATTATCCCCGTTTTTGTGTGTGTATGGGGAGCCCCTGTTGGCCACTAGGAGCTTTACAGCCTTTGGGCTAAGCTTGTTTCCACCTGTTCCAGATCACTTGTGTCTCCAGGAGCACAAGTGTTCTAGCCTAGAGATGATTCCCAGATGTGACAGAGTTGGAGAGTAAACAGAGCATTGAGTTCTGCACCGGCAGGAGGAAAACTGAGAAGACCTAGACACTGCTCACTGATCTTAGTGTTTACAAACCTTGGCTGGCAGTTTGCTCCACTGTGGATGGAGGAGACTGTGGAAATAATGTTCTTAGGTTTGGACTTGGAGTCCTTAATCCCATCTGGCAACAAGTACCTACTGGGATGAAATCCTGGTAGTGTTCTTCAGTGCCTTTAGATTCTGTTCAGCAGTTCCCTTTGTGTGTGTGTTTGTGGGAGAGGCTATGAAATGAAAGTGACTCATTTGGAGGATCTGTGCTCAGCAGTAAATTCTTGCTGAAATACAGTTTTTGGAGGTGGACCTCAGTCCTTTCAGTTTCTGTCACCCTCTTGTGGGGAAGAGACTGGAAATCACTTGATTCAGAAGGCCTGAGTTGGAACCTCAAACCCTCCTGTCAGCAAACACAAGCTGGATTGTAGTTCCCAGTGTTTTTAGACCCTGCCTAGCAGTCAAGTGTGGAAGCTCTAAAAATCACCTGATCATGAAGGCCTGGCATCGGTCTCACAGCCAATACAGAGGCAGACTGTGGAGGACATATATTGTGCCAGTTATAATCTTGGTACTCAGTTTCCTCTGTGACCTTTCAACTGTAGGATTCACTGCTTGTAAGGAATAACAGAGATTCTGCATCACTATGACTTTGCTCCCCACTTCTTGACCTTCTCTGTAGATCGGTGTCAGACTCTTTTTTTTTTTTGGGGTCCGGTCGTGGGACCTGAACTATGGGCCTGGGCGCTGTCCCTCAGCTCTTCAGCTCAAGGATAGCACTCTACCACTTGAGCCACAGTGCCACTCCCAGCTTTTTTCTTTTTTCTTATGTGGTGCTGAGGAATCGAACCCAGGGCCTCAGGCATGCAAGGCAAGCGCTCTACCACTGAGCCACCTTCCCAGCCCCCGGTGTCAGACTCTTAACATGGTCACCTCTTACCTACTTTCCAGAGATTGTGATAGGATGTCCCAGGACTTCCTGATCTGTGATTGGTCTTTGCTTTCAAGACCTCAGTATATCTCAGTCTTGAACAATGGGCTCTTACTCAGGTAGTGTCTTGCTATGGCATTCAGAGATGATGATAATGTCAGAATGTCTTTCTTCACTGAGGCTAACTAACTGCCCACACCAAAACAGTCACTGACTCACCAAATCTCCATGTGTTCAAAGCTTGAAGAGAGTGTGGGCTTATCCTGTACCTAGAATTGCCAGTCTGTTACCTGGCCCACCTTACGATTGAATCTTCAGCTTCACCTCCTGCTTCCAGGGAACCTGTATGAGGATTGGAACTGTTTGCTACTTTTCTCTATAATCTCTTTCTGATGTTCTCACAGTTGTCAAATGTCAGCACAACTTAAGAAATATGTATATACGTAAAAAGAATGAAGAATATGACATAATTCAGTTTCTAATGATTTTTCCTATATGACAATTACATAATAAAAATAACTTTTTTTTTTTGGTCGGTGGTGAGGCTTGAACTCAGTCTGGTTGGTGTCCTTGAGTTCTTTTGCTCAAGGCTAGTACTCTATCACTTTGAGCCACAACTCTACTTCCAGTTTTCTGGTGATAAATTGGAGATGAGAGCATCACAGACACTCCTGCCCAGGCTGGCTTTGAACTGCAGTCCTCAGATCTCAGCCTCCTGAGTAGCTAGGATAATAGGCTGGTGCTACCATTACCCAGCTAGTAAAGGTAATTTTAGTAGTAAAAATAATTGTAATGATAATGACTAACATCTGTGGACAATTAATATTTAGACAGGCATTATTTTTGATGTTGTGCATATATTCATTCTCATAAGTCTTAGCAAGATGTTTATCAGGCATGATCTTTTACTCATCTCCATTTGTCAGATGAGGAAAGGCACATGAAGGTTAAATAAATTTCCTCTTGGTGAGTGAAAGCAGGACACAAATCCTGCTTGTGGACTTCAAAAACTAGGGCACTTAACTACTTTGCATCATTATTGAATTCCTGTTTGATGTATGGAGTATTTTTATCTTTAATATAATGAATACTAAACTGGTATTTCTTTGTATTTTACATAATATAAAAGACTATTTCACTTGGAGATTTTTTTCTCAAACAATTACAAATTTTGTAGTAAAACAACTTTTACAATTTACAAATAATTTATATCTACACTTCAAAGGATTTTGAAAAATACTTGTGGTTTTGAAGAAAATTTATGAAATGCATAATATATATAAATTTTGGATTGTCTGAACTTTCTTAATTATTGTTTCTTATTTTTTAGTTGAGTGGTGATTTTATGCAATGGCTTCAAGCCACAGTTCTTCACCAGTGCCTCAAGGAAGCAGTGATGTCTTCTTTAAAAAAGAGGTAGATTCAGCAAAACATATTCGACATGTGCAGTCACTGCCAGATGTGTGTCCCAAGGAGCCCACAGGTAATAATTTTTTAATTTTGTACTGGGTTGGAACTCATGGCCTTGGTACTGTCCTTTAGCTTTTTTTCTCTAAGTTGACACTCTACCACTTGAGTCACAGCTCCACTTTTGTTTTTCTTTTTTGGTAGTTAATTGGACATAGAGCCTCATGAACTTTTCTGTTAGGACTGGCCTCAAACCAGCCTGACCCCTAAAGATAGTGATGAATTATTTAGGGTTGTAAAATACAGGAAGGCTGTGATAGCCTTATGGAGAAAACACATGTGTGGAAAGTACTTGTGTATAATAAGCTTTGCTCAGGCATGAGTTAGAGCTGTTAGCATGGGTTCAGTGTTATGAATCAGTGATAAGTTGAGAGGCAGTGTCTTTAAACAAAAATATACATCAAATAAGCCTATGTATCTTAATGATTCATGAAAAGAAATCTCATGACTTCAGGCTCACAAGAAACTTGAATTCTCCTAGGAGCAGTAATTCAGTATTTGTTAATTAGGCATTTATAATCACTTCATAGAACAAATGGTGGTAATTGTGTATTCTTTCCTATATTATTAATGCCACAGCAATATTATGTCAGCCAAATAAAGGGATTTGAGTCAAGAATGCGCTGTATATACTTTTAATTCCTTTGGTAACTGATACTGGAAGATAATTAGTTGATTTCTGTTAGTATATCATGGAAGAGACAGTTTGGTTGGTTTGTATACTTGTATATATAGAACACATTTTACAGAGTTTTCTTGTTTACTTTTGCAGGTGATTCAAATAGTTTATGTGTTGCTCCATCTCTAGTTACAGATCAACATAGATGGACTATATATCATTCCAAAGTAAATCTCCCAGCAGCATTAAATGATCCTAGATTAGCAAAAAGAGAATCTGACTTCTTCACAAAAACATGGGGATTGGACTTTGTGGACACCGAAGTCATACCTTCGTTCTACCTCCCACAGATCAGCAAGGAACATTTTACAGCATATCAACAGGAAATCTCTCAGGTAAAAACTAAGTTTGAAAGTAGTTGTAGTAGGGTCAAAAATAAATTTACATTTGATTTATTATAAATTTTTGACCAATGTTTTTTCCCCCTTTTTTCTTGTTAAAGCTTTAACATTTATTTGTTTTCTGTTAGGAGGTGGGGAGTAATATATGAAAGACAGAACAAGTATATTTCTCTATTAAACAAATGATTGATTAGTGACTACAGCAGACACATAGGAGGTATTAATTTTCTCTCTGGTGGTCACTGTCATAACACCTAGATTTCCCTCTAGATTCCCCCTTCCTGACAGTCCTCAGCTGTCAGTCTCTTTTAGGTATTGCCTCAGAAAAAGAGTTTATTACCTCAGTTTATCAGTAATTTTTGAGGAGCCTATCACATTCCTTTTAGACCTTATCTATACAAATTCTATCTTGGGTTATGTTTTTCTTTAGATATATTTTAATACATTTCTATTTTTTACTGAATATCAGAGTTACACATTACTTATTAGTACTAAGGTTTGATTTGTACCCTATCTTACCAGTCAAGGAAGAAACGGTTCTATTTTGCTTATAAAGCCAGATGATTTTTAAGATTTAAGAAATTATAGAGTAGACCTGTTTCTGTGTCTGTAATTTCCACAGCCAATGTAGAGTATCTAGCAGATAGCCTTAATATATCTGGACATAATTGTAATTCAGTATGTCATATTAAACTGTGTCTAAAAGTAAGAATGGGGAGTTTGAGATGGTATATTACTCATTTTTAAATTGTTAGTGTCTGTTATTGATGTAGTTCTAACTACCATTTCAATCTTAAAAAAATAAAATGATACAAAATATCTTTCAGTATAGAAGGGCTGTAAATGCACATATGCATGTTTCTATGTTGCCCAGCTAGCCTCATACTACTGGGCTCAAATAGTCTTCTTGTCTCAGTGTCCTGCCACCACGTACAGATTTGTTGGATGAGACAAGGTGTTCTTTTTGCCCAGGCAGACCTCAAACTATGATTTTCCCAACCTCTACCTCTGAGTAGCTGTAGGCAGGCATATGTGAGCCTCTGGACCTGGACTCTTTTCTGTAAATTGCTTTTCCTCTTCCTTCTATTTATGAATATTTTATTATAATTGTATAAAATGAGGTAAGTATAGGATATAAGTGTCCAGTATTGTCTTTTCTTGAGATTGAGCCCAGATCCTTACATATATTAGGCAAATGTTCTAACTCTGATCTATTGCATCTTAGCAGTTTATAGTAGTATGTGGTTTATAAAGCATACCTATTACTTGTATTTATATTCAGAGGATTAATGATTTTATATTAAAAATCATACAACTAATTTGGCGTATTTTGATACTCTGTTGTGGAACATTCTACATAGCTTTGATCAAATTATCTTTTTATTAGAGAGAGAAGATTCATGAAAGATGCAAGAATATTTGTCCTCCTAAAGATACCTTTGACAGGAGTCTTTTACATACTCATGGTATGTGTATGTGTTATTTGTAGATAAAAAAGCATAGCATAAATATTTAAGAATACAATTTGTACTTTGGAATCTTGTTTCCAATCATAACTTTTATTTCTAGTTTTTTATTTTGTTTTGTTTTGTTTTTTGGTGGTATTGGGGATTGAAGCCAGGGCCTTGTTCATATTTGGCACATACTTTATACTGCATTACATTCTAATCCTTATAATTTTTGTTGTTGTTGTTGTTTTGGTCATTTGGTCATGGGACTTGAACTTTGGGCCTGGGTGCTGTCCCTGAGCTCTTCAGCTCAAGGCAAGTACTCTACCACTTGAGCCACAGTGCCACTTCCGGTTTCCTGGTAGTTAATTGGAGATGAGTCTCATGGACTTTTCTGTCTGGGCTGGCTTTGAACCGTGATCCTCAGATCTCAGCCTCCTGAGTAGTTAGGATTATAGGCGTGAGCCATCTGTGCCTGGCTCTAATCCTTATAAATTTTTTTTTTTGTCAGTCCTGGGGCTTTGACTTTGGGTCTGGACACTGTCCCTGAGCTTCATTTGCTCAAGGCTAGCACTCTACCACTTGAGTCACAATGTTACTTCTGGCTTTTTGTGTTTATGTGGTACTGAGGAATTGAACCCAGGGCTTCATGCATGCAAGGCACGCACTCTACCACTAAGCCACATTCCCAGCCCTAATCCTTATAATTTTTAGAACATAATGCTATAATCTTTTCTAAATCCTTTACTGTGACAAGTACTTAATATCTTGGTGCTGGATACTTTGTTGCTTAAAAGTAGATAAATAAGCTGGGTTCTGGTGGTTTATACATGCGATCCAGCTACTCAGGAGGCTGAGATCTCTGGATTGAGGTTTGAAGCTAAGCTAGGCAGGAAAATTCATGAGAGTCTTATTTTGGGTGGTCATAGGGCTTGAATTCAGAGCACTGTCCTTTAGCTTTTTTTGCCCAAGGCTAGTGCTCTACCACTTTGAGCCGTAGGATCATTTCTGGTTTTATGGTTATTTGGAGATAAGAGTCTCATGGACTCTTTCTTGCCCAGGCAAGAGATCCTCAGATCTCAGTCTCCTGAGTGGCTAGAATTACAGACATGAGATACTGGCCCCTGGCTTATGAGACTCTTACCTCCAATAAACTACTAAAAAAACCTTGGAAGTGAAGCTGAGGTTCTAGTGATAGAGAACTAGCCTTGAGCATAAGCTCAGGGACATTGCCCAGACCCTGAGGTCAAGCCTGGGCTGACACTGTGGGGAAAAAGAAAAAAAAAAGATGAATAAGATGAATAACGAAAAATTAACGCTTAATTGCAACACTCTATGTTAAGGCTTTGTAAGGTTGAACACACAATATTCTACCTCACTTTAGGAAATTTCCAAGATCTAATGATTACGTATGTTTTAAAATAGTGTGAAACAGTGATGTATTTCATATTTCTTGGGAATACTTAGAATAAAAATAAAAGGAATTGATACAAAGTCATAGATCTAGTCAAAAGAGTTGTAAGGGGGCTGGGAAGGTGGCTCAGTGGTAGAGCGCTTGCCTTGCATGCCTGAGGCCCTGGGTTCGATTCCTTAGCACCACATAAGCAAAAAGAAAAAAAGCTGGAAGTGGCGCTGTGGCTCAGGTGGTAGAGTGCTAGCCTTGAGCTGAAGAGCTGAGGGATAGTGCCCAGGCCCAGAGTTCACGCCCCATGACCGGACCCAAAAAAACAAAAACAAAAGAGTTGTAAGAACCTATTGTGTTGGCTGTACTTCAATAAGAGATGTAACTGAAATAGTGGGCAGGGACCAGGTCATGAAGAGTCTTGTATGCCATGCTTAGGAATTACTTTATTGAAAGGCAGAATAAAGCTATACAGAATAATTTAACTAGACATGGTCAGATTTATAATTACATATTTTATTCTGAAAACAGTGTGGATCATGAATTTTGAGGCATTGATTAAGAAGACAGTCAGAAGCCACTGCAGTGCTGAGTAGGAAATAGGGTGCCAATAACAGTTACAGTGGAAATGAGGAAGTTAGAACTAAATACTTCACAGATCTAGGCACAGGTTTTAATACCTGGCAATGGAGAAAAATGATTGAGGGATGACTCTCATGTTTCTTGTTTATGCAGCTATCTAGGTAGGAGGTGCAGTTCATCTAAAAAAACAAAATAGGGCTGAGAAAGTGGCTCAGTGGAAGAGTGCTTGCCTTGCATGCATGAGGCCCTGGGTTCGACTCCTCAGCACCACATAAGCAAAAAGAAAAAAGCCGGCAGTGGTGCTGTGGCTCAAGTGGTAGAGCGCTAGCCTTGAGCTGAAGAGCTGAGGGACAGCGCCCAGGCCCAGAGGTCAGGCCCCACAACCGGACCTCCAAAAAAAAATTAAAAAAAAATAAAGAAGCAAAATAGGAAGGGAAATGGAGGCTAGTTTTGTTGCAAAATGACATGTGTAACTGGCAACCTAGAGCCCTGGAAAGAAGAAATGAAGATAGGCTGAAAAATATAGGCTGGACATTATTAGAGATATTATGCAAGACAATAGTGTAGTAGTTGAATCCAAGGGTGCAAGATTACCAAGGGAAGATATGAATAATAAAGAGGAAAGGATTGCTGCTAGGACAGTGTGAAGTTACCATCTCCCCTCCCCCACCCCTTCTTTTGTCCTGGGGCTTGAATTCAGGGCCTGAGCACTGTCCCTGAGCTTTATTTGCTTAAGGCTAGCACTCTACTACTTGAGCCACAGTGTCACTTCTGGCTTTTTGTGTTTATGTGGTACTGAGGAATCGAACCCAGGGCTTCATGAATGCTAGGCAAACACTCTACCACTAAGCCACATTCCCAGCCTGATATTTTTTGATCATAAGAAATTCTAATGAAGCTGGTTACCAGTGTTTCACAGCCGTCTATATTCCTAGCTACTCAGATAGCTGAGATCTCAGGATTGTGTATGAAGACAGCTGGGCAATTAACTAGCAAAAAGCTCAAAGTAGAGCTGTGGATCAAGTAGTAGTATTCTTGAGTGACAAAGCTAAAGGATAGCACCCAGACGTGAGTTCAAATCCTAGCACTAAAACACAAACACACACACACACACAGAAGAAGGAAGAAAGGAAGAAAAGTTTTGAATAGGATATGATGGGTATTTTAAATAATAAAAAGTTTCTATTCTAGAATTTAATTCATTTTCTGATACTACATAGCATCCTAAATTTAATTTAAAAACTTAATAAAAGATAATCAAAAGACTTGAAATGTATTTAGCTGTTTCATTACTACTAAATGATTGATTACACTTGTTTGAAGCTTCTTTCTTGTTCAGAGCTTCCCCTTAGGCAGATATCATCAAGTAAGAATACTTGATGAAGGAAAAACCTAGAGTAGTTATTTGGTTGTAATCTAGTGTAATATTACATTTGTCAAAATATGTATATTATGGGAGTAAAATTAAAACAACTTTAAAAGATTATATTTTCCCTTTTCCTTTTATCATAGATAAATCCAGGACAGATCTGGAGCAAGTACCTAAGGTAAGAAAGTATAAAAATAAGAATACTGCTTTTTAATATTTGATCCTTTTATTTTGCCTTATAAAATTTTCATTTGGCTATTTTTTTTGACAGACCATTTTGCTGCTTTTGGGGCTTTGGTCTTGCTTTTTTAAAATGAAAAATTAATTTCATTTGGCAAATATTGTATGTAATTTTCTTTTTTGTACCATCAGTCTCTTCCTCATTATTGAAACCTGGAAATATGTTTTAAGTATCTATATTCTAAAAAGAATTTGTTGATCTTACTATCAGATTACTAAGAGATAGTTTCTTGGCATTAAAAAATTGGTAGTGTGGGGCTGGGAAGGTGGCTCAGTGGTAGAGTGCTTGCCTTGAATGTATGAGGCCCTGGGTTCGATTCCTCAGCACCACATAAGCAGAAAAAGATGGAGGTGGTGCTGTGGCTGAAGTGGTAGAGTGCTAGCTTTGAGCAGAAGAGCTGAAGGACAGTGTCCAGGCCCAGAGTTCAAACTCCACAACCAGCAAAAAACACCCATAAATAAATAAAATAAAAATTGAAAGCACTTTTGTAATAGCTGCATTCTTTTTTGGGAAGAGAATCCATTTACTTCTTCATGGTCTCAAAGTGATCTGTGACAGTTGTTACTTAGGATGAGAAAGAAACAAGTGGAGAGGGAAACTTTTAAGTTCTTTGCCTACAAAATAAAATTTAAGGCTCTTCATGATTTGCTTCTATCAGAGTCATACTTCTCACTTCTGTCTACTCCTCTTTACATACTCTACTTCAAACAACTTTTTGCTAGTACCCTACTTGCACTGTTTTCTCAGCCTGGAAATTCATTTTTTACTTTTTCCTGTTTTAAATCCTTTACAATTTTTGCTTCTCAACTAGACATAATTGGCCCTCTTGCCAAATTCCCATAACATTTTATCTAGGCTCCCCTCCCCCCAAATACTCTTCTTACAAAGTATTTATCCACTTATCCCTTGGTATCTAGGGTTCCCCTTTCCCTATTAAGGATACTAAAATTGGACAATGCTCTGATGTCTTATATTTTGCTTATAACCTTCTCATATCCTCTAAATTACTTAATGAGATAACTCATACAACACAAATAGTTGTTTTACTATACTGCTTGAGAATAATGACAAAGAAACACAGATGTATTTTTTGCCAAATAATTTCTTTTACAAATGTCATTCCTTCCTTCATTTTCCCCCCTCTAGTCCCCCTCCTGTTACATAGTTCATTTTTACACAGTGTACATTCAATATACTGACTGCATTTGCTTATTCTTCCTATCTCCATTCTTGTGTTCTCCCCAAAAACATGTTCTCTTTCCTGGTATTTGTTTTGATAAATAAAATTTTAGTTGTTCAGATAAGTTACACCTTTGGATTCCTCCCATAAACATATTCTCCTTTAGTCAAACTGAATAATTTCAATCCTCATTTGGTTCAGTCTATAGATGTGAAACCTGAAGATAGAGAGGGTTGACCATATATGTATTTTATCACGTTCCATGGGCTGAAAGCTCCTTGAGATTAGGATTGTAACTTATTTGTTTCTAAGTAGATATTTATTAATGCTGTTAATATTAAAGAGGAACTAAAAAAATACTTATTTCCTGGTTATGTTTTCCCTAACATTCATACTAGCTTTTTTGGATATAGGTGCAATGAATTAGTAAATAAAATATAGCAATAAATTGGTTAAACCATGTTTTAGGCCTTATGCTAAGTGCTAAGGATATAGTAATTAATAATCTATAATTATAACCCTGAAGGAAGATCTGGGCTCCAAAGAGAGTTATGCATATTAAATAGCTTCTGAAGTACACGATAAACAATTGAATATATGTGGTGTACTTGTGTTCACAGGTATGAGTGATTAATCTTTGAATCATACACAACTATTTACTCCTTTGGTTAGGTCATCTCTTGTAAGGGTGTGTAAATACTTAGCTATAAGAATGTATAAAAGTGGCCAAGTACACTGGTGCATGCTTGTACTTGAAACTACTAGGATCTAGAGGTAAGATTGAGTTCTAAGGCTAGAGACTTTATTTGAAAAATAACTAAAAGCATAAAGGGCTGAGTTTATGGTTCAACAGATAGAGTATTTAACTAGCAACAGTGAAGTCTGAGTTCTATACCACAATACCAAAAAGGTGTGAAAGATAATTGAGTGATCATAGAATGTAATATGTCATTAGTGAGAAGGAATGACAAGAAACAAATAGATAAATAGATACAAAAGAAATGAATTCTGCATACTATTCAGTATTATTTGGTCTGTGAGTCATGAGAATTCACAAAACGTTCTAAGCAGAGAAGTTAATTCAGTTTTATGTGACATTTTAGAATGGTATCTCTGACAGCAATGACAGATACTCCCAATGTTAGGAGGGACATTGGTAAATAGCTGTTTACTAGTCAGAGAAAATGAAGAGCTGAACAGATGAATGCTGAGGAGATAGACAGAGGTAATTCAAGAAATATTTAGGAAATGTAATAGGTAGCTCTTACTGATGAGTTGGATATAGTATGTATGAAGAGTATCTCTTCATAAAACTTAGTTGTAAATGTTAGTGTGTTATTCTAAAAACTAAATTTGAAGGGATTTGAGCAGGAGAAAGTAGAAAAATAAGCGGTAAATGAATTAGACTATAGAGTAAGGGAACGACCTTCTCCTCTGATAAATGCTAAAAACTTTTTTTTTTTGGGTCCGGTCGTGGGGCCCGAACTCTGGGCCTGGGTGCTGTCCCTCAGCTCTTCTGCTCAAGGCTAGCGCTCTACCACTTGAGCCACAGCGACATTTCCGGCTTTTTTCCTTTTGCTTATGTGGTGCTGAGGAATCGAACCCAGGGCCTCAGGCCTGCAAGGCAAGCACTCTACCACTGAGGCACCTTCCCAGCCCCTAAAAACATTTTTTAATATCCTGTGTGAACATTTTAAACGTGACTCGCCAAGTTTACTTTAACTGTAAATTTTGGATCTAGAGTTTTGTGTGAATAAATAATTACTATTTGCTTTTGCTATTCACACTCAAGATCCAAGTTAATTTTTGTTTAATGGTTTTGTAATGTTGGAGGAGTAATGGATATAGAGAAAATGTTGTAATCTAATTGGGGAAATATGTATTCTTTTACTAGATTTTTATGAAACCAGATTTTGCCTTGGATGATTCCTTAACTTTTAATTCAGTTTTACCATGGTCTCATTTTAATACTGCTGGTGGAAAAGGAAATCGTGATGCAGCTTCCTCAAAGTTACTTCAAGAAAAGGTAATTGTTCCTTGACTTTTTTCCTATAGAATACTGGTAATACCATTTTGGTTGAGTGATAATTACTTGTGTGGGCTCAGATGAGCTCTTCTTTCAATTTCTTTCTTTTGGGGAGAATAACAAAGGAGGAGGTAACAATGCTCGACGAGAAATGTACTCATTACCTTACTCATGTAACTGTAACCCTCTTTACAATAAAATAAAATTTTAAAGGGGCTGGGAAGGTGGCTCAGTGGTAGTGTGCTTGCCTCGAATGTGTGAGGCCCTGGGTTTGATTCCTCAGCACCACATAAACAGAAAAAGGCAGAAGTGGAGCTGTGGCTCACGTGCTAGAACACTAGTCTTGAACTGAAGAGCTGAGGGACAGCGCCCAGGCCCAGAGTTCAAGCCCTATGACCAATGCAAAAAATAAATAAATAAATTTCTCTCTTTTTCAGACTTAGGATTTTAGCCAAGAAACTCACGCATACTAGACAATTGCTCTATTGTTACTTGGCTACATCACCAGTTATTAAGTTCATCTTTGTTGTTAGTGATAATTGTAAACATTCTAATATTCTTTTGGAGCTAATGGGATTTCAAACTCAGGGTCTTGTTACTTACAAGGCAAATGAGTTACCACTTAAGCCACAATCCCCAGTGTTTTCCCTTTTTAGTTATGTTTCAGATAGTCTTGTACTTTTTGCCTATACATGTGATCCTCCTACCTATACCCATGTATAGCTGAGATTACAGGCAAGCTCTGCAACACTTGGCTTCTTTGCTGAGATGGGAATCTCACTTTTTTGCCTGAGTTGGCTTTGAACTGGGATCTTCCCAGTCTTCCCATAATAAAGGAATTACACACATCATCCATTGTACTTGGCCCAGCACTTTAATCTTAACTGGTACTAATAGTATTTTGGATTAGTGGAATAAAAGTTGTGTTTGTTAAAAAGGAAAAACATTCTGAGTGCTTCTCTCTCTGTCTCTCTTTCTTTCAAGTCCTGGGCTTGAACTCCTGTCTTAAGCTTTTGTGCTCAGGCTAGTGATCTAAAACTTGAGCCACAGCTCCTTTCCGGTAGGTTAGTGGAGATAAGAGAGTCATAGATTCTCTTGCTGGGCTTGCTTTGAACAACAATCCTGGATTTCAAGCTTTGGAGTATCTAGGATTAGAGGCATGAACCCACAAACAGACTCAGTGCATCTTTTCTAAAACTGATTGAAAGAATATATTAGATAACACAATGAATGCTTTGTATTTATCCCAAATGGTTTAGCTCTGCATCAGCTATTTTATAACCATGATAAGCACAGAAAGCAGCTTTTCCTGGGAAAAGCAAAAATTAGCTGGGGGGCTGGGAAGGTAGGTCAGTGGTAGAGCACTTGCCTTGCATTCATGAGGCCCTGGGTTTGATTCCTCAGCACCACATAAGCAGGAAAAAAAAGCCGGAAGTGGCACTGTGGCTCAAGTGGTAGAGTGCTAGCCTTGAGCTGAAGAGCTGAGGGACAGCGCCCAGGCCCAGAGTTCAGGCTCCACGATGAGACCACCCCCCCAAATAAAAATAACTGGGAATTTCCTGTGAATGAGCAAAAATATTATAGTTAAATACAGTATTTTGTTTTTATGAGCAAGGTAATGAGTCCATTTCCTATCAAGCATTGTTACTCCCCTTTTGTTTTCCCCTGCCCCCCCCTGCAAAGTTGTAAAGTTCGTTTTCAACATAGTGTCTTGTACATCTCACTGTTACAATGACTCATCCTGTATCCTTATTTCAGCATTTTGTTATTTCCCTTCCCCTCTCCAAATTAGAAAAATGTATACAAGATGCAGGATACCTGAATCAAATACAGTGACAACAGGGGTTGTACCATGAGGAAAGAACATACAAAGAAACAACAAAAAATCACATAGTACATTATAAGAACATTAAAAAGAACAGCAAGAAAGATAAAATCTCTTGTGTCCCTATCTTGGGTTCATTTCTCTTAGCATCAGGTTATATGGTCATATGAACGTAGCTTTTGGCCTCTTCTGCTCGTCCTAGACATATACTAATTATTGCAGATAAGGGAAACCATGGGACCTATGTTTCTTTGGGCCTGGCTTACTTCACTTAATATAATTTTTTCCAAGTCTTTCCCTTTCCTAACAAAGGGGATGGTGTCATTCTTTCTGATGGAGGCATAGAATTCCATTGTGTATATATACCACATTTTCTTGATCCATTCATCTACTGAGGGGCATCTGGGTTTGTTCCATATCTTAGCTATGGTAAATAATGCTGTGATAAACATAGTTGTGCTGGTAGCTTTAGTACGGCCTTGTTTGTGATCATTTGGGTAAATGCCTAAAAGTGGGATTGCTAGGTCATAGGGGAGTTCTATGTGAAGTCTTTTGAGGAACCTCCATACTGCTTTCCAAAGTGGTTGAACAAGTTTACACTCCCACCAGCAATGCAGTAGTGTTCCCTTTTGGCCACATCCCTTCCAGCATCTGTTGTTTCTAGATTTCTTGATTATAGCCATTCTAACTAGGGTGAGGTAGAGTCTCAATGTTGTTTTGATTTGCATGTCTTTTATGGCTAGAGAAGTTGAGCATTTCTTCATGTGTCTATTCCCATTGGTATGTCCTCTTCAGAGAAGTTTCTCTTTAAGTCTTTAGCCCACTTTTTAAATGGGCAGTTGTTTCTTTGAGGATTTGTTGTTGGACTTCATTTTTTGAGTTCTAAGTATATTTTAGATATGAGACCCTTGTCCATTGTATGGCTAGTGAAGATCTCCCAATCCGTGGGCTTTCTACTAATCTTGCTAACTATGTCCTTTGCCATGCAGAAGCTTTGCCGTTTCATGCAGTCCCATTTGTCCAACTTTTCTTTGATTTGTTGTGTTTCTGGGTCTTTATTAAGAAAATTCCGGCCTGTGCCAAGGAGCCCTAGAGTTTCTCCTATTCCTTCCTGTAATGTTTTCAGAGTGTCTGCTTTGACTCCGAGGTCTTTGATCCATTTGGAGTTGATTCTGGTACAGGGTGATATATAAAGATCTAGCTTTAGTTTTCTACAGGTGTTTAACCAGTTTTGCCAGCACCATTTACTGAAGAGCCTTTCTTCCCTCCCTCCCCCTCCTCCTCCTCCTCCTCCTCCTTTCTTCCTTCTTCTTCCTTCTTTTTTTTTTTTTTAAAGCTCCCTTATTGAAGATTAAGTGGCTGTAGGTTGTAGGTTCATTTCTGGGTGTTCAGTTCTATTCCATTTGTCCTCAGGTCTGTTCTTGTGCTAGTACCAAGCTGTTTTGACTACTATGATTTTGTAGTAGAGTTTGAGGTTTGGTATTGATACTCCTCCAGCACTGTTTTTGCTGCTAAAGATTCTTTTTGCTATTCAGAGTCCTTTATTGTTCCATATGAAATTTTGGATTGCTTTTTCTGTTTCCTTGAAAAATGAGGTTGGAATATTGATAGGTATCGCAGTGAAATTTGTAGATAGACTTTGGCAGTATTGCCATTTTCACAATGTTAGTCTTCCCAATCCAAGAGCATGTGAAGTTTTTCCACTTCCTTAGTTCTGCTTTAATTTCCTTTTTCACGTTTTTAAAGTTTTCATCAGAGGTCCTTCACTTCTTCTTGGGTGTTCTTTTTTTTTTTTTTGTCTGTCATGGGGCCTGAACTCTGGGCCTGGGCACTGTCCTCAGCTCTTCAGCTCTAGGCTAGTGCTCTATCACTTAAGCCACAGCACCACTTCTGTTTTTTTCTGCTTATGTGGTGCTGAGGAATCGAACCCAGGGCCTCATGCATGTAAGGCAAGCACTCTACCACTGAGCCACTTTCCTAGCCCTCCTTCACTTCTTTAGTTAACTCCTAGGTATTTTATTTTTTATGGGGCTATTACAAAAGGAGTTGTTTTCCTGATTTCAGCCGCACTCTTCTCATTATTGGCATACAGGAAAGCCATTGATTTTTGAGAGTTAATTTTGTATCCTGCTACTTTGCCAAAGGTTTGAATTAGCTTGAGTTACTTGGGAGTGGAGTCCATAGGTTCTTTAAATACAAGATCATGTCATCTGCAAAGAGGGAGAGTTTTACTTTTTCTTTCCCTATTTGGATCCCCTTTATGTTGGTATCTAAATATGGTATTCTTATGATATTTTTTTGCTTTACAAACCTTTATGTCATTAGTCAGAAGTACTTTAAAATTTCCAGTGTTCTGTATTTTAAAGTCATCATGTTGAAAATAATTTAAAATTTAGAACTTTAAATGTAACTTACTGAGAATTTTCTAAAACTTGGATAATAGAAACTTTTAGTTTCTGTTTTTTCTCAGAACTTGCTTAAGAGCCTTTCTAAAACTATGGTTTTTAAGTAAGAAAAAACTTTTTTTCTAGTGACATTGGTTGGCAGTTTGAAAGCTTTTCTCAGGAAAACTTTAATAAATTAGGTCCAGTTCTTCTCAGTAACTGAAGAACAGACAGGCTTGAAGAGAACAGGAGAAGAGATGTGGGGAAAGATGCATGAGTATTTTTTTCCCTCACAATTCAAAGGGATAGTGAGCTCACTTTTTCTTTTTTTTTTTTTAACTTCACTCTGCTGAAAATGATAGAGAAGGCTTGCTCCAGGTGTTATTTTTACATTTTTTATGCCCTGGAGGAAAACACCTCAAAAAAGAAAAGCAACAAAAATCTTATTGATCTATGCAAATAAAAGCAATAAAAATCTTATTGATCTATGCAAATACTTTGAAGAATATCTTGAAGATTATTTCTTCGATGTTATTTTAGTAGGAAATATTATGAATATTGATGAATCCTGAAAGCTTTGAAATTCAAATAAATATTTTATCCCCAGTATTTAAAGTGACGAAAGTAATGGATTTCCTTTTTATTTATAAGTCACAGAATCAGATTTCCTTTATTTGCATTCTGATTCCTTTTCTATTTTTTGTTAGGAGTGAATGAATTCTTTTTTTTTTTTTTGGTCGGTCGTGGGGCTTGAACTCTGGGCTTGGGCGCTGTCCCTCAGCTCTTCAGCTCAAGGCGAGCGCTCTACCACTTGAGCTACAGCG
>NW_012267279.1:3723995-3777175 GCF_000151885.1 Dipodomys ordii | reverse complement strand
CGCTGTCCCTCAGCTCTTCAGCTCAAGGCTAGCGCTCTACCACTTGAGCCACAGCACCACTTCTGGCTTTTTTCTTTTTGCTTATGTGGTGCTGATGAACCTAACCCAGGGCCTCAAGCATGCAAGGCAAGCGCTCTACCACTGAGCCACCTTCCCAACCCCCTCCTTTCCATTATTTTGAAGAACCTATAATGAAACAATTCACATTTATTATTTAAAATACATGTGGAAATATTTTATCATTTCTGAACAGTATTTACATATCCAAGAAAGGTATACTTATAATCATGATTTTTTTTTCCATTTCTTTTAAGCTGAGCCATTATCTGGACATTGTGGAAGTAAACATTGCTCATCAGATCTCTCTACGTTCAGAAGCATTTTTTCATGCAATGACCTCTCAACATGAATTGCAGGACTACCTCAAGAAAACTTCCCAGGCTGTAAAAATGCTTCGTGATAAAATTGCACAGATTGATAAAGTAATGTGTGAAGGATCACTACATATTTTAAGACTGGCACTTACCAGAAATAATTGTGTTAAAGTATACAATAAACTGAAGTTAATGGCCACTGTACACCAAACTCAGCCTACAGTGCAGGTGTTATTATCTACTTCTGAATTTGTTGGCGCATTGGACTTAATAGCAACAACGCAAGAGGTTCTACAGCAGGAATTACAGGGCATTCATAGCTTCCGGTATGTCTGTTAAGTAAGCCATTAGAAATAATCTTAGCAAACTTTAAAAGATAATATTAGTATGTACTGTTAAAAGTATACATGTATTCTAAGTATTTCAGATTGGTCTGCTTAATAATAATATTCTGACACAAGACAAACACTGTAAGGAATATTTACAAGACTTATAGAGAAACAAAATTTCTAGGAGATAAATATAATAACAGCAAATCACAGTTTGGAAAGTTGAAATAGATTTGGGTAAATATGGAGAAGTAAATATTAGTATTTTTAAATTCATTTTTAAAGATTTAAACATTTTATTTTATTTTTGTTGGTCATGGGGCTTGAATTCTGGGCCTGGGTACTGTCCCTGAGCACTTCAGTTCAAGGTCAGCACTCTACCACTTGAGCCACAGTGCCACTTCCAGTTTTCTGGTGGTTAATTGGAGATAAAGAGTATCACAGACTTTCCTGCCTGGGCTGGCTTTGAACCATGATCCTCAGATGTCAGCCTCCTGAGTAGCTAGGATTACAGGTGTGAGCCACCAGCTCCCAGCTTTAAAATTTTTATTTATTGCTTAGAGAATGTTGTATTCACATTCAGGGTCTTGCATTTGCCATGCTTTACCACTTGACCTGTGCCTTCAGCCTTGTTTTTCACTTATTTTTGAGATAGTGTGTTGCTTTTTGCCCTGGTATGTGCCTGAACTTTGATCTACCTACTGTGGATTTCCTATTGTTGTGATTATAGGCATGTGCCAATGTGTCTAGTTTCTCTTGTTGGAGAAAATCTTGTGGACTTTTCTGCATGAGCTAGCCTGGGTACCTTTATCCTTTTAGTTTCAACATTCTGTGTAACTTGGAGTGACAGGCATATTCCACTGCACCAAGCTATTAGAATAGGTCTTGGAAAGTTTTATGCCTTAAGCTACCATCCTCTCAATTTCAGTCTCCCAAGTACTTAGAATTACAAGCATGAACCACTGGCACCCAGCTATAAAACTTTATAGTAGGTTTTAAATAAATTCATTTCTAATTTGCAGTCTATTTCTTTTTATTTATTTTTTGGTCAGTTATGGGGCTTGAACTCTGGGCCTGGGCTCTGTCCCTTAGTTCTTCAGCTCAAGGCAAAATGCTCTACAACTTGAGGCACAACGCCACTTCCGGTTTTCTGAGTGGTTAACTGGAGATAAGAGTCTCATGGACTTTACTGCCCGGGCTGGCTTTGAACTCTGATCCTTAGATCTCAGCTTCCTCAGTAGCTAGGATTACAGGCATGAGCCACCAGCACCAAGCACCCTTTTATTTTTTAAATGGGGTCATCTGTTTATGTATCGGACAGTCTGGACCACAGTTCATCTGGGATGACTGGCACATGCCACCACACCCAGTTTTTATAGATTGAGATTGCAGTCTGTTTTTTATAGTATAAAAAAATCCATATTAAGCCAAGCACTTGTGGCTTATGCCTATAATCTTAGATATTCAGGAGGCCGAGATCTGAGGATCATGGTTGAAGCCAGGCTGAGCAGGAAAGGCTATGAGATGCGTATCTCCAATTAAACATGAAAAAACTGGAAGTGGAGCTATAGTTCAAGTGGTCGAGTACTAGCCTTTACCGTAAAAGCTCAGGAACAGCAGTCAGACCATGAGTTCACACATATATAAGTTTTCCACACCATGATAGGAAAGGCACAAAGTTCTTACTTTGAAAACATCTTTAGAAAGGAAAGAGAGCCAGGCTCTGGTGGCTCACACCTGTATTCCAAGCTACTCATAAGGCTAAGATCTAAGGATTGAAGTTCAAAGCCAGCCTGGGCAGGAAAGTCCATGAGACTCTTATCCCTAGTTAACCATGAGAAAACAAAGTGGTGCTGTGGCTCAGATAGTAGAGCGCTTGCCTTGAGCAAACAAGCCAGGAAGAGAAAAGATGCCTGTGGCAGGCTCTGAGTTGATTCCTAGCAACAAAACGCCAAGAACTAAATAAAAACTTTGTAGAAAACATAATTGAGTTTGAAATTATATATAAAAACAATTTTAGATTTTCTGTGTGAAATCATGTTAGTGTTTTTTATACCCAAATGAAAATTATTAACATTTTATTCAGCTAATAAGCAGTTATTCAGTGTTCTTATAGAAGTTACTATCTTCTGGAAATCTCATCCAAACCTTTCACAGATGATATTTAATATGTTCTGGGAAAGACAGCTTCAAAATAACTTTATTTAAATTGAATTATGAATTCTTTATATGGTTGGAATATTGATGTATAAAGCACTATTGAATTATTAAGTAGTTTTATTCATAGATTTAGGAATGGCACTTGTGCATTTACTACAATGTCACACACCAGGTGAATAGTAAATAACAGAACAAAATGCTCTCTGCTCTAACAGTCTCTGCAGTTTGTTTGGAGGGGTGTGAGACAGGTATTGCTATGTTAAAACAGTACTGTGATGAGTGTACAATTACTGTGAAACTCTGACCTCTTAGAGAATTTGTTGAAAACTGTCATTGGAACTTCTTTACATAAAAATATACTTGTATGTAAACTTTTGCAATTAAAATTTCAGGGCAAACCGTGGACATTTGAAGCCTAATTTGGGTTCTGCAATATGGAACCCAAAGTGACTACACAATTTCTAATTGCCCTTTCACCTCTGAAATTTAATTTTTTTTAGTTTGTATGATATATTTAAAAAATCAGTTTTTCAGAAAAAATTGGCTTCCATGGTGACAGAAACTATATTTTTCCTTTGTTACTTCTATATAAAAAAATGAATGTTGATGAATATCAAAGCCAATATCCTCCACATAATAAAGAGCTAAGGAATAGAATCAAAGATTGAATGTTTTCTTGCTAAACACCAACCCTAAACTTGTTTTAACTTTTACCCCAATAGTCATATGCTTTTATTTTCCTTGTCTCATACTTTTGTAATCAGTAGTATTAATGAAAATTGTAGTTATCCAAAACTATGTGTAAAAAATTTAGGAGTAGAGTTATTATGAATGTTTTATGATGGATTGAATTACAGAATATAAATATTATTTAAGTGTGTTTATTCCTAATTTGGGTACTCATTCATTTATCCATTCATTCATTGTTGTGCTAGGGATCGAATCCAGGCCTGTGCCATGCTAGGCTAGTGCTCTACTACTGAACTAAATCCCCAGTCCTTTTAATCTTCAGTTTTACATTTTTAGTTAGTACTTTAATGCAAATGACAAAATAGTTTTAAAAATTGTGTAAGCTGTTTGGGGTTATTGCTCAAGTGCTTTTCTAGTGTATACTAGGCCCTAGTTTCATTTCCAGAACTGCAAAAAATTTTCAAATGTTTTAAGTTTTCTTAGGGTTGGGGTTAAACTCAGTGGAAGAGCCCTTGCCTCCCATGCTTGATACCGTGCGTTTGATCACTAGCATAGGGGAAGCAAAACAAACAGTGTTTGGGTATGTGATTTTAAAAAGTCTTTAAAATGTTGTACATAGCTACATTTTTCTCATGTTTCTGTTACTTTCTTTACAACTTACATGTGTAAAGATGGTTTATTTGTCATGTAAAATGTTTCAGTAAAGCTGCCTAGTAAATGTCAGTTCCAGGATATAACTAACTTTATTAAAGTTTGATATCTCCATATGCAAGTAATTTGCAAAATTAAAAATACTCTAAAATATTTCTCTAACCAAAGAAGAGTATTGATCTATATTTGAAGACTAATTTTTTTTATAATTTTTGTACTTTGTTTTAAATGTGTTAAATTCTAACTGGTGATTTACTTCTTGTTTTTGTCTTTCCTTTTTGTTATAAGGTTGTTAAGTATCAACATTACTTTCTTGTATAACTTCACAAATTTTTAAGGCCTTTTAACTTTGTTTGGAAACAATTCATTTTAGATCTTTTATTATTTTGTCTAATGCATCAGGAAGTATGTGTATTATAGGTTTCTTGTCTTCTGTAAACATTAATGGCATAAGTCATGTTTTTAATTTATGAAAATGTTTATGTTTTATCAGTAGGAATTTCACCTACTTTGTTTTCCTTTCTGACCAAATTTTAGTCATTTTCCTAGAACTTAGAAATGTGTAGGATCAACTTGGCGCCAGTGGCTCAAGCCTATAATCCTAGCTACTCAGGAGGCTGAGAGCTGAGGATCAAGGTGCAAAGCCAGCCCAGACAGGAAAGTCTGTGAGACCCTTACCCAGTTAAGCACCAGAAAACCAGAAGTGATACTGTGGCTCAAGTGGCAGAACGTTTGTCTTGAGCTAAAGGGCTCAGGCCCACAGTTCAAGCCCTGCAACAGACCAAAAGAAAAGCATAACACCTTAATATTTGAAATCTTTTTCTTGGCAGGTCAACCAAAGGATTTGTTAATTAAGGGTGTGTGTGTGTGTGTGTGTGTGTGTGTGTGTGTGTGTGTGTGTGTGTGTGTGTGTGTGTGTGTGTGTGTGTGTGTGTGTGTGTGTGTGTGTGTCTGTCTGTCTGTGTCTGTCTGTGTCTGTCTGTGTCTGTCTGTGTGTCTGTCTGTGTCTGTGTGTGTGTGTCTGTGTGTGTCTGTGTGTGTGTCTGTCTGTGTGTGTGTCTGTGTGTGTGTGTGTGTGTGTGTGTTGGCAGGTCAACCAAAGGATTTGTTAATTAAGGGTGTGTGTGTGTGTGTTGTTACCAGAGCCTTTTGGAGGTTTATAGGACATGAAATCTTGTGGACTTTGCTACTTAGGCTAGCTTTTGAACAATGATTCTCAAATCTTAGCCTCTTGAGTAGCTAGAATTACAGGTGTTAACCATTGGTACTTGACAATTACATATTTTATGGATATTATTTTGCTTTTGTATATTTTGTTCTTTCTATTGCTTTACTTATACTTCAATTTTTAGAAGTTACTACAAATACAGAACCCTATTTATTTATTCCAGTACTGGGGCTTGAATTTAGGGCAATCTCTCCAGTCCTGGGGCTTGAACTCTGAGCCTAGGTGCTGTCCCTGAGCTTTTTGTGCTCAAAACTAGTGCTCTACCACTTGAGCCACAGCTCCACTTCTGGCTTTTTGGTGTTTAATTTTGGAGATATGGGTCTCATGGACTTTTCTGCCTGGGCTGACTTTGAACCAGGATCTTTAGATCTCAGCCTCCTGACCAGCTAGGCATGAGCTAGTGATGCCCGAAGATTTAGAACAACTCTTGCTTGGCTTTCTTCCACAAGGTTGGTGCTTTACCAATTGAGTCACATCTTCAGTTTGAGTAATTGTAGACTTTTCTGTTCAGATGACTTGGAGCCATGATCCTGCAGGTCTTAGCTTCCTGAGTAGCTGGAATTACAGGTGTGAGCCATCAGTCCCTAATCTAATTCTTGTTTCTAAAAAAGAACTTGAAAAATTCTTGAAATTGTGTGTATTAACAATATCTAGAAAATGTACAATATATGTATTTTCTTTTTTTTCATTCATTTTGTAGCTTTTGACCTTGAAATTATTTGCTGTTTAACTTTGTCTTGTGATTTCTGAACTCCCAAAGTACTCTATATTCTCCTATGATAACAACAGTCTATCTTAAAGTTATTTGTGTTTTTTAGTCTATTGGGTTTTAAATGTCAGGCAAAATAGCTGTGCCTACATATCTTTTCTCTTTTTCTTTCCATGACCTTTGGATTATGGGCTGAGTTTTCTGGTCTATTTGCATAGTTTGGTTTTGTAATTTTAAAATAATTTACTGCCTGCCTAAAATTTTCATAGAAGTGGGCAGTTTTAATTATTGGGAAATAAATATTTTAAACTATCACAAAAAGAAATTGTATTAGCAATGAAATGACTGAAATAATATATATTATTTATGCTTTATACTAATTTAAAAGAATTGCTAAGGTTAATGATCATCCAGTATGGATGGGCCTCAACCTACTCTTCAGTATTGGTTACTTGCAAGTTTTGATACAGGAAAGCTTTAATTACTTTACAATTCAGGACTGTTACATTTTGCTTTTTATATTGTAAAGATTTATGGAGGAACTTTTAAGTTTTCATTATTTTTTGTTATTTTTTTTACTACTTTATTATCACTATTAATTAGAGCTATCAGCCAACAATTGAGGACAGTTATCAAATACATTAGAACTCTGAACCAATACCATGCTAAGTATATTGCATGTATTATTTACCCTTACAAAAACTGAGATAGGTAATATCCCTATTTTGACAGATATGAAAACTGGAGCTTACAAAGTCTTGGATAACTCGTTCTAGGTCATACAGACCTGAAAAGCTATACTTCTTAATGTAGTAAGTGACCATATTAGAAGATCTCAAACATTACTCTGAATATCAGTGCTAATTTTATAATGCTATAGATTTAAAATTGTGAAGTTATGCTGTTGATTTGCTGAGCCAGGAACGAACATAATTTTTGACAAGAATTAATGGCTGGATGTTGGTAGCTCACACCTGTAAGCCCACCTACACAGGAGGCTAAGATCTGAGGATTGCAGTTCAAAGCCAGCCTGGACAACAAAGTCCATGAGATTCTTATCTCCAAGTAAGCACCAAAAAAGCTGAAAGTGATGTTGCCACTCAAAGTGGCAGAGCACTAGCTTTGAACACAAAAGCTCAGGAATAGTGCCCAGCCCTGAGTTCAAGCCCCAAGACTTCCCTTCTCTCCTCCCAAAATAAATAATGAAACTAGTTTGTTTCCTGTTGTAGACCTTTTTATTTCTTTGCACCATTCTCAATATTAAACTCTACAGCGTGAGCTATTCCTGTAGCTATTGTTAAATTAATTATCTATTTTATTTTAAAGGTAAAGTCCTAGTAACTTTGCCTGAGTTAGCTTCAGACTAAATCTTATACCTGCCTCCCAAGTAGCTGGGATTTCAGTCTGTGTTACCATGCTGGTTCTTTTCTTTTCTCTTTCTTTCTTTCTTTCTTTCTTTCTTTCTTTCTTTCTTTCTTTCTTTCTTTCTTTCTTTCTTTCTTTCTTTCTTTCTTTCTTTCTTTCCTCCTTCCTTCCTTCCTTCCTTCCTTCCTTCCTTCCTTCCTTCGGTGAGTGGATCATGCCTGTAATCCTAGCTATCAGGAGGCTGCTATATGTGAATTATGGTTGAAGCCAGCTTGGGCAGGAAAGTCCATGAGACTCTTATCTCCAATAAACTACTCAGAAAAAGCCAGAAATGAAGAAGTGATACTGTGGCTCAAGTGGTAGAGCATTAGCCTTGAGCAAAAGATGCTCATGGAGAGTAATTAGGCCTTCTAAGTTCAAGCTCCAGGACTGGCAAAATAATAAAAGGTTGAGACTATTAAAGAGTTTATTATATTTTCTAGCTTCTTGTGGTTTTATTATATAATCTTGAGATTCTATTTCAGGGATTATTATTGATAGTATCAAAATATTCAACATATTATGGATTCTATAATTCCATATAATCTATATTTAGATTTCAAATATTTTAGTAAGAAGACTTTCACATTATATGCTTTGAGAAAAAGCCAAGATATCAGTAATTCAACTGTTTGAAAAGTTAGAGTTCTGTTGAGTTTATTGATCTCCCTAGGATAAATACTATCACATTTTTCTTACCTTTCACACCTTTCTGTGATTATATTACAGTATACCCAGATATTATTCCATATTCTATGGCACGTTTTCTCAATACAGATATCTCTTTCTTCTACCAGGCCCAAAATTGGTTTTTGAATGGCAAAAACATTGGATATTTTATGGTTGGAATGTACAGTAGCTGTGTGATACTAAAATTTTATGAGTTTTTTATGTGTAACAAGGAATACAGATTGAGAAACATATAGTATACAGGCACTTCTTAATTCTTCTAAGAGTATATTCTGTTTCTTTTAAGAATGTATTACATTTATTCAAGTAGTTCCTAGTGGCCAGTATTGTGTTGTTTCCATTTCCTTGTTACTATCAATAATAACTTAGTGAATATATATTCTTTTGTATCTTTGTCAGTGCATCTTTGAGATAGATTTCAAGAAGTGGGATTCCTAGGTCAGAGGGTAATTACCTGTGCCATTTTGCTAGCTATTACCATATTACCATGATAGTATTTTAGTTTGTATTATTGAATATGTTCTGAATAAGTTTATTGTGCTATTTTGGTATCTTTTATGAGAAGTTCATTAATCTTCTCAAGGGTTCTAAGAAATATCTTTATATTACATTTGTAAACTTAATCTGTTATTTCAATTGTCAGATTTATTTTGGAAGTGATCTTACCACCTAAGTTGTATACAAATGATTTTAACTATTTCTTTAAAATTGTACCATATTCCAGATTTTTTTTTTCTGTAAAAGATAGATGTTGGCTTTTCCAAGTCAATGTGTATATTTCTTTTATATGGTTGTTTTAAATTTATATTTAATCTAAAACCAAGTTTTGTTTAAAATTATCCCAAAGCAAAAAGTTGTGTGTATGTGTGTGTATGTGTATTATATATGCATGGGGGAGGGGCAATTTAGGCTGGCCTTAATTTTTTTTTTTTTTGTCGGTCATGGGGCTTGAACTCTGGGCCTGGTCACTATCCCACAGCTCTTCAGCTCAAGGCGAGCACTGTACCACTTGAGCCCCAGCGCTACTTCCAGTTTCCTGAGTGATTTATTGGAGATAAGAGTCTCACAGAATTTCCTGCCTGGGCTGGCTTTGAACTGTGATCCTCAGATCTCAGCTTCCTGAGTAGCTAGGATTACAGGTGTGAGCCACCAGTGCCTGGGAATGGTCTTAAATTTATAGCTTCCTGGGATTATAAAGCATTTATTACCATAACTCTCTAGAGCTTTTTTAAAAAAATCAATTTTTGTGCTAGGACTAGCATCTGGGCCTTGAATGTGTTAGGTAAGTGTTGTAACAATGAGTTATATTCTCAAACCCAAGATGAGAGTTTTTAAAAATTAAAGTAAGTTGATGCATAAAACATAAAAGTTGTACTATTTAAAGTTATTTCCCATGTTGTAAAATAATTTCAGCCATCTTGGCTGAAAACATCACTTTACTAAAACATCACATTATTTAATAGGTATTCAGCTAAAAAAGTTTTGCCTCCTAGTTGCCTTGAAAGTAAACTTATGTTTTGAAAATGAAGATATGTAATTTATTTTTCCTTTTATAGGCATTTGGGATCACAACTTTGTGAATTAGAAAAGTTGATAGATAAAATGATGATTGCAGAATTTTCTACTTATTCTCACAATGATTTAAACAGGCCACTGGAAGATGACTGTCAAGTTTTAGAAGAGGTATGTGCCTTGAACTGTTGATATTATTGATTAGTGTTACTTCCTGACATCTTTAGTTTAGAACAAACTTCTCAGGTTATGGTGAACAAAATTAGCTTCACTATCAAGATTTTGTCAGACCTATGAAGCCTTTCAGTAGCCATGTGATCTTAAGACACACCATATATGTTGGGTATCTTATGAAATTAGAGAATAAAATTATTTTATAACTTAAGAATTAGAATTGAAATGGGGCCTTCATAGCTTACAAAGCAATTTCAAAATAGAGATATGGGGTGAATAAATTAGTTTGTATTTTATGTGTGCACATATGTGTTAGAATTTGTTTTATAAAAAGTTATCATGATAAACTTTTAGTCACTCAAATTCATTGAATATCTATCATGAACAGACTTTATGTCTGTATGTGCATATGCTTATTTGTATATACATATTATATATCATAAACATTTTATGTCTATATATAAACCATATCCATACATATCACACAGATATAAAACATGTTCATGATAGATACTCATATCTAGTAACTTCTCTGTGCTAATCATTGTCAGGGACTAGTAAAAACATCCAAAGTCCCTAACTGATGGTCAGGTGGTTACAGAGAGGTGTGCAAGCAGTTGACTTCCCATTAAAAATCCAGGTTGTCATTTCTGTCTTTGGACTATGAATTAAAAACAGGCATTGGGACTATTTATTAATCATCAGTGGTAACTAGGCCAAAAGTATGAATATTATTTTGTTCCCAAACCAGATTTGTTACAGCGTTATCCAAAACCTGATAAGATTGCTTTGAGAGGGATTTTTTTCTGACTTTTGAAAATACCAGGTGTAAGAGATTTAAGAATCAGACAGAGCCCTTGTTGTTGATTATTTCTACCTCTGTATAAGATTATTACAGATTTAAAGTGTGAAATTACATAGTCTTCTTTTGTTTTAATAGGAAAGACTAGTATCTCTTGTATTTGGACTTTTAAAGCAAAGAAAACTTAATTTTTTAGAAATCTATGGTGAAGAAATGATTATTGCAGCAAAGAATATCATTAAACAGGTAATTGTACCTTTTTATTTGATGTGTGTTCTAGAATCTTCTATGAAGTTTTATTTTTATGTCCTCTAAAATATATGTAATGTGTACTATAATAGAAATACTTCAGTGATTTTTTTAAAAATTGAAAATATGGAAAAACAGAGTCTATCGGTCAAGATTATCTTTTTAAGGATATTCCTGTAAGTAGATTGATACTAATTTTTTATTATTGCCATCATAATGTACATATGATTTTGACCATAAATTTTATTTTATTTTTTGGGTCCGGTCGTGAGGCCTGAACTCTGGGCATGGGTACTGTCCCTCAGCTCTTCAGCTCAAGGCTAGTGCTCTACCACTTGAGCCATAGCACCACTTCCGGCTTTTTTCTTTTTGCTTATGTGGTGCTGAGGAATTGAACCCAGGGCCTCAGGCATGCAAGGCAAGTGCTCTACCACTGAGCCACCTTCCCAGCCCCTTGACCATAAATTTTAGTTAGAATTATTGTAAGCGTTTTTTCTGTTTTGTGTTGTTCCTGGGATTTGACCTTGTCCTGGGCACTGTCCCTGAGCTGCTTTTACTCACAGTTAACACTCTACTGCTTGAGCCGCAGCTTCATTTCTGGCTTTTTCTGAATGGTTTATGGAGATGAGAGTCTCATGAACTTTCCTGTCCAGGCTGGCTTTGAACCATGATCCTAAGATCTCAGTCTCCTGAGTCGCTAGGATTACAAATGTGAGCCACTGGTGCTGAGCTCATTTTCTTATTATAGAGGTCTTCAGAAACAACAAGTTAAATCATCAACAGTATGTTTGTTGCCTAAATCTTTTCAGCTTTCCATTATGGTGAATATTTAGGTGGTTTTCAATTGAAATAACCCAGTGTTCTTCACTGGTCATATTAACATATGTTCTTAGACTAATTTTCAAAGTGAGGTTACTGGTCAGAGAGTGACATAATTTTTAAGTTGTTTAATACACAATACTGAATTGCTGTCTAAAAAGACTTTACAAGTTTTATGCTCAACCAACACTAGATAAATTCATTTTTTTACCCTTATGATCAGAAATTAGGATTTTAAATGGAAATAGATGTGTTATTTAGTTTTTCATGATCTTCATTTTCATTGGAGTCCAGTTTTTTTGTATGAAAAAGATACTGCAATTTTAAATGTATTTAGTAGGCTTAATTCATCATCATCTTTTTTTTTTTCTTTTCATCTTTTTTTCTTTTGGTGCCAATCCTGGGCTTTGAATTTAGAGTCTCATACTCTTAGCTTTTTCACTAAAAGTTATGAGCCACACCTCCACTTCTGGCTTTTTCCCCCCTGTTAATTGAAGAAAAGAATCTCTTGGATTTGTGTGCCTGGATTGGCTTTGAACTGGCATCCTCAAATCTCAGCTTTCTGAGTAGCTAGGATTACATGTGTGAGCCACTGACACACCTAGCTTTGTCATCGTTATATTAAATACACATATGAGTTTTAAATGTTTATATAAAAGTAAGCAAAACTTACTATCATCTCTTAACCTGTCTCAAGCACATTAAAACATTATTTTTAAATTGGCATAAACATTTTGGAAAATTGTTGGCAATTGATGTTACATATACAAACTTTGCTATTCTTCATTTCAATTCCTAAGTATTTATAACAATGCTTCCAGGAACACTCTAAATTCCATTGTGATTGGGAAGAATTAAAGTATATTTATACAGTGGAATATTACACAGGATGAGAATGAGTATGTTATTCAAAACTGCACACACGAATATTATAGAGCTAATACAAAGCTAAAGAAGCCAGTCATACAAGTAAACACTATATGCCTCCGCTTCTGTAAAATTCAGACACAGGAAAAATTAATCTGTAGTTTAGAAATCAAAATAAAATCTTTTGCAATGAAGTAGTAACTGGGAAGGAGGAAGAGGCAGCATTTAGTTCCATGAGTTGAATTTGGGTTGAACTGATGCATTCCATTTGTAAAAAATACTTCATTATAAACGTTTGTATGATTTTCTATATATATTTTTCAATAACATTTTAATTCTGATATTTTCCTGAAGTTTAACTATAAATATTTTTTAACTTTAAAATTATCATATATTACAAAGAAATCTAAATCTCCAATATGTGTTTATTGGGAGGACATTTTAATATAGGGCTCATACTTTGTTTCTCATAAGAGATACGTTCTTTTTCTAGTGAATGATTTTGAACAGCTTTAAATAGTAGGACATTTTAATTGTTATGTTTAAATATACCATAAAATAGTTAATGGGGTAAAATAATGATTTAGTATTTCAAACACCTTGGGTTAATATACAAGTCTGGAAAAATAATTGCTATACTGACAGTGCTTTCTACCGTACAAATGGAACATGGAATACTTAGGATTCTGAAGACCATTAACTGAATTCTTTTTTTGCTTAAATTTTGCAGTGTGTGATTAATAAAGTTTCACAAATAGAAGATATAGACACAGATGTTGTTGTAAAGTAAGTATAAAGATATATTTGGTGGTTTTCATCAGGAAAAAGATGATTCAGAAATTAGAATAATTTAAGGAAGATTTAATTAAGGAATTGTTTACTGAGATTGGGACATTGTGTAAGAAAATCACACCTAATAATGAAATACTTTTAAGAGATAAGAGAAAAGAGCAGTTAACAAAATTCAGGAGAATTGAGAGTAGAAATGAAAAATAGCTATGTCCTTGAGTAGGGGAAAATAGTCAGCCTGAGGTTAGGTAACCCTCAGGAAGGGAAGGGAACTAGAGGAATAAGTACAATATGATGGCCCCTCCAATCTGCAGGAGTCCCATCAAAGACGAAGTCAGAAACCACAAATAATACTGAATCTCACATATGCAGTGTTTTTGTTTTGTTTTACTCTATATCATGTAACATTGCCACAAAATGACAAAATTAATCTGTCCTTAAATGTTTCTGGTGCCTCCTTTGTATCACAACTCTTAGGCTTTGGGGCCACTATTAATTACAGTAAAAGTTACTTGGACAAAGAAATCAAGATACTAAGACAATTGATCTGATAACTGAGATAGGTACCAAGTGACTATGGTCAGCTTCCAAATACAGCAGGTCAAATTTATATCCTGGGTAGGTAGAAGCAGATGTCATACTACTCAGAAAAGCACAGTTTGTAAAACTCAAAAGTTGTTTATTTCTGGGCTTTTCTATTTAGAGTCTTTAGACCATATTTAGTACAGGTTACCTTAACTGCAGAATATAAAGTGAATGAGAGAAGGTGATTTTTGTGTCTTTACTTCTTCTAGTCTTTACAAAGACTGCTCATTGTCCAAGCCCTGAAGGTTGGCCTCCCAAGACAGAGAGGATGGGTGGGAGAGGGAGAGAAGGAAGATAGGAAGCAGGGGTTGTTTATTAATTATAGTGGGATAGCAAGAATTCATTGAATTTATTTAGCTATAATTAAAATTGAGCTCAAATTTAATTTAGAATTGCCTATGTTTCACTCTTGAAATTTCTAATCTTTTATTTTGAATAGTAATAAATATTTTATGACTGAATTTCTCATGTAGATATCTAAACTTTATGACTGCCTAAATGAATAACAATGTGGAAACTGAAACCTCTCTGGGACAAACTCACAGAATGGGAGATTGTGGAATTTTAATTTTCATATTATTACTTAGTGCTGGATGCCAGTGGCTCACACCTATAATTCTAGCTACTCAGGAGGCTGAGGTCGGAGGATCATTGTTCAAAGCCAGCCTCATCAGGAAACTCCGTGAGACTCTTATCTCCAGTTAACCACCAGAAAACCAAAAGTGATACTGTGACTCAAAGTGGTAGAGTGCTAGCCTTGAGCAAAAGACCTAACGGATGGCTATGCCCAGGCCTTGTGTTCAATTCCATAACACACACGCACACATGCACACACACTTAACTGCCTGGTGAAAACTTGATTTCAGAATAAGTTGAAGCAATTGTAGTAGTTGGCATTGGAGATTATGTCATTGACATTCTGTTAGGGCCAGTGGACATGAGTGTTGGTAACTCTTTTTGTCAATTTAACTAGAGAATTTACTATCTAATGCAGAGGTACTTTTTCTTTTTAATAGAATAAACCTCTGGATGCCACAGCATTTATTAACAATCTAAATTAATAAAATATATGGAATTCTGTTTTTCATCAGTCTTTCTTTTCTTTTCTTTTCTTTTCTTTTCTTTTCTTTTCTTTTCTTTTCTTTTCTTTTCTTTCTTTCGGTCCTAGGGCTTGAACTCTGGGCCTGGGTGCTGTCCCTCAGCTCTTCAACTCAAGGCTAGTGCTCTACCACTTGAGCTACAGTGCCACTTCCGGTTTTCTGGTGGTTTATTGGAGATAAGAGTCTCACGGACTTTTTCTGCCCAGGCTGACTTTGAACCTCGATCCTCCAATCTCAGCCTTCTAAGTAGCTAGGATTACAGGCGTGAGCCACTGGCACATGGCAGTATTTCATCTTTGAAGTTACTTATCAGTGTTGACTATCAATAATATTGGCTTATACAAAACATTAAAAAAATTACGATGTCTTGCTCTAAGGCTCTTCAGTATTTATAACAACCACATAGATAGATTCTGTTGCTTTCCCCATATTAAAATGAGAAAATTAGAGCATAATGGAGCTAAGTCGACAAAGTTGCTGAGCTAGTAATCCTAATAAATATTTAGAATTTCCTCTCACTTGTGGCAAAATATATTTTTTTACTTTGTAGTTAGCAAAGTAGGTTATTAAATTTGTTGAGGGAGATGCTATATTGTTTTGTTGTTCTTTTTCCTCCTCTTCCTCCTTCCTCTCTCCTCCTCACTCCTTTTCCCTCCTCCTCCATCCTTCTCCCTCTTCCTCTGTCCTCCTCCTCCTTTCCTTTTCCTTCCCCTTCCTCTTCTCCCCCTTTTTTCTTCAGCTAGTTCTGGGACTTGAACTCAGGGCCTTGGCACTGTTTCTGAGCTTCTCTGTACTCAAGGCTAGCGCTCTACCACTTGAACCACAGTACCACATCCAGCCTTTTCTGTTTATGTGGTACTAAGGAATAGAACCCAGTGCTTCATGCATGTAGACAAGCACTCTACCACTAAGCCACATTCCCAGCTCTGTGTTCTTATTTTTAATTACAGATGATGTCATTACTCTTAACCAAAACTGATTGATGTTTTTCTGTGAACACAGCACATGCACATGGGATCAAATGTATGCTTGTATATGATTAGACTTAAAGGTATTTAAATAAGTAGTTGATTAGTAATTGACCAGCTCAAAGATTCTATTATTTTTGAGAGTTGGATAAATTTTTATTATAAAATTTTATATTTATTTAAAAAATTTATAATAAAATATTTCTAATTTTATGAACATTTCTATTTTATTTATATTATATTTTTTATCATATACGTTTAATCATATTTGATAGTGTTTTCTCCAGCCTAAAGATATTTTATATTGGTTTAGAGTGATCAATTATTTTTGTTTAAACTATTTTTTTTTAGGCTTGCAGATCAGATGAGAATGTTGAATTTCCCCCAGTGGTTTGACTTATTAAAGGATATTTTCTCTAAGTTTACAATTTTCCTACAGAGAGTTAAGGTAAGCTTATCTATCAGTTTGTCTAGAATATCTATAAGGTTAAGTCAACTTTCCACATATATATATATTTATATTTATGTATATGTATGTATATATATCATGTATACAGCTATACGTACAAACTGCATAAAAGTTTTTTCTATATCTTTCTTTCTTTTTCTTTTTTTTTTTTGCCAGGCCTGAGGCTTTGAACTCAGGGCCTGTGCATTGTCCCTAAGCTTCTTTTGCTCAAAGCTAGCACTCTACCATTTGAGCCACAGAGTCACCTCTGGCTTCTTCTGTTTATGTAGTATTGGGAATCAAATCCAGGGCTTCATGCATGGTAGGCAAGCACTCTACCACTGAACCACATTCCCAGATACATGTTTAATTGATTTCATTTTTTAAAAGATTAAAATATTAAAATGTAGAATTGTTTAATAAACAATCCATATCCATTAATATGAGTTATTTTACTCATTCCTTATTATAAATTAAATATTCAAAACACTTTTAAAGTATAGTTAGCTGAGTAGCTATAGCAATGTGCCTATGAAGCAAAATGAATTAAGAAATTAAATATCAGGCATGGAAATTATTTTCCTGGACTTAGATTTGCCTCTGTGATGCTTCTGTTAGAGTATGAGGTAATCCTAGGTACTGTTTTATAAAATATAAATGGTCACATTTTTGTCAAAACTACCTTCTCTGTCACTGCTCTTATATAGGAGTCAAGTAATTTTCCAGTTGTAGCTATAAATTTTCATACTTAAGGACTCGAGTGCTGATCAGTATTATCCAAAGATTTTTTTCTGTCTGTGATAATTACTGTCCAAGAATTTATCCTGACTTTCTAGCTCATGAATTGAAAGTGAATGGGGTGTGTACATACATCTCTATTCTATATTTTGATGCTAGTTTATATTGTATGATAAGGAGTTACCTGAACTCACACATATAGTATGTTTCATAGTTAGAATTGAGTTTACCTATTAAAATTGTATACAAGGAAATTAGAGGTGTTATAGTACTTGCCATCTGTTATAGCGTCAGAAAATGCTGAGAAAACAGCCAAACACGAAACATTTATCAGTATTTACTAGTGGCATTACAATGTACTTTTTTCTTTCTGTTCTGAACATCCCAGTTATACTTACCTTGCAGATTGCAGTTTGGAGCACATCTGAACACTGCCAAGATCTAGGACATTCTTTAGGGCTTGAGGACTCTGGGCCAGTTGGTTGAGGGAGGATGTAGAAGGACTGTTTGAAGGTCTCTGTAGTTAAACACCTAGCTGTTCCCTATTTATCAGATATAAAGAGAGAAGTTTTTATTTTGTTTGGACATTTGAGAATAAATTGCTGATCAACAATTCATGATCAACACGTTTTAGACATCTTCTACCTTTCTGAGAACATAACTTGGGTCATGGGACAGTATTAGCTGAGACCCAAACTGCAACTACTCATTCTTTTTCCCAAGTCCAAGTATTTGATTCCCTCCAGAAATCTGTGGTGGTGCTGGACATGCTAGAGTGTGGACCATGCCTCAAGACTTACATAGATGGTCCCAAAATGTTTTTGATCTGTGTAATGATGAGATGATCTTTTGTTTCTTTATGTTTCTCTAGTATTTTTCCCCCCAAATACCAGTATATTTCAAGTAAGTTAGTAGTGTAATGGATACCAGAGAAGACTGTTCTTGAGCTAAAGATCTTTTTGTATTGGTTGAAAATAGTCCCAACTATTAGGTGGCCTAGACAATGGACTCAGGAGGAATTATCCTATTATCAACAAAATTTTCTGAAGGAAAATGGTTATTTTTTATATATATACTACTGCAACTGATGGAGTCTTTATTAATTTCTCTTTCATCTTCTTGTACTGAATAGCTCAAAATTCAATATCCAAGTAACAAGTATTTTGGCACATGATCTTCCACAAAAGATTTTGTTTTTCACATTCATCCTCTGCATCCAAATCATCTGTGTCTTCTGATTTACTTTTCTCTGTGATTCCCAGAGTTAGTTTTTTAAGAGACATTTTTTGTTTTCCACTAACAAAAGTAACTGTCCTACCTGGAGCATAACTTGTGGGTTTTATTTCTTGGTTGAGAAACCAGTGAGTATTTGGATTATTTTTGTGATAGGTAACAGTTACTCTCTTCCTCTGCATTTGGCTTCTTTACCATTTGGTTTTGCTTGTAATTTTTTAAATTTCTTGATATAAGCTTGATGTGCTTATTGCTTGATATATACCAGTTAAAGTCTTATGTGTTGTATGTGTGTGTTGTTGTTGTTATTGTTGTTCTTGTTCCTCTTGATGCAGACTAATTTTTCCCTGCATTTATTTCTATCATACTGGGGAAAATATCTTTATTATTAATCTTTAGACAAATGGATTAGCTCTCTCTTATCAGTATTCTGTCCCATGGATTAAGGTATAATTTTTGTTTTTTGTAAATAGATACAGCAGATTTAATTGTAAGCTGTGATTTGCATGTGGCAATCTGGTATTTGTAGTTATTTTGAGTGGACTTGATAGGGCTTTGTTGAGAGTGATATACCTTTTTTATCACTATTTTGAGCAGTATGCTTTATATTAGATGATGAATATAGGTTTTCATTAAAATTCAAACTTAATTTCTCTCTGGATGCTGGTGGCTCACACCTGTCATCCTAGCTACTCAGGAGGCTGAGATCTGAGGATCATGGTTAGAGCCTGTCCAAGCAGGAAAGTCTGTAAGACTGAGACTCTTATTTCCAATTAACTACCAGAAAACCAGAAGTGATGCTGTGGCTCAAATGGTAGAGCGCTCGTGTTGAGCTGAATTGCTCAAGGACAGCACCCACGCCCAGAGTTTAAGCCCCATGACCGACAAAAAACCCAAACCAAACCAAAACAAAAACATAATTTCTCTGATGGAATGTCTGAATGTCACAGTTTCAAAATTCTGCTCTGTATTTCTTTGAGTAAAGCTGCCATCTTGTGAACTGATTTTTTTGTGCCCTAAACTTCTTAGTTCTTTCTTGGTTTGGGGTGTTTTGTTTTTTTGAGGCTTGGTTTTTAATAAGAATTGAAGTCCCTCAGGATATTTTCCAAATTTTTATAATATTTAGAGATTTGTTTCACATTAACATTAATATGATAAACTTAGCATTATATATTTCATATATGCTTTTTTCTTGTAATTTTTTATGATGCTTGAATATTTCTAGACTTTTAAGTTAAATATACTCAAATACCTTTCCAAAGCCACCAATATTTCTAGAAATACGATGTCAATATAATATTTTTTGACATGTTGTTCAGTATTAGCCCAGTAATGTCCTTTACTGCAGGCTTTATTTCATAGTTTTGGTCTGTGTTCCAATCATGATAATGCATTTCATTTAATTATTTTTGCCTCTTTAGCCAAGTCCTTTTTTTTTTTTTTTTGGTCGGCTGTGGGGCTTGAACTCTGGGCCTGGGCGCTGTCCCTCAGCTCTTCAGCTCAAGGCGAGCACTCTACCACTTGAGCTACAGCGCCACTTCCGGTTTTTCTGGTGGTTATTGGAGATCGAAGTCTCATGGTCTCTCCTGCCCGGGCTGGCTTTGAACCTGGATCCTCAGATCTCAGCCTCCTGAGTAGCTAGGATTACAGGCGTGAGCCACCAGCGCCCGGCTTAGCCAAGTCTTTTCAATATTAAGTTATTGAGTATGAGAACAGAAGGTGCTCAACCTTTCAGAAGAAAAGATGTCAAAGACTCTACTATATTGGTTAGAATCCCTAACGTGATTTTGTTGTTGTTGTTTGAGGTTTTGAGGATTAAGCCCAGAGCCATGCACATGTCTAGGCAAGTGTGCTATCACTGAGCTACATCCTCAGCTCCCTAACTGTATTTGTTTTCTCTTCTGTATGATTTATAGAGGAATGGTAAAGTAAATTATCCCTGATACATTCTTTACCATGGAATAGTAAGCAGCCAAGGACTTTTAATGGTATAAGAAAGTGCATATATTATAATGTTAAAAGACAAGGTAAGATGTGAAGCCTACTAACATAGTATGATCTCAGCTATGTTAATTTTTTAATGGTTTTACATTGTCACAGAACAGAGTCAGCTTGTATTTTTGGTAGTTATGTTCACGTGTAATTTTTTTGCTAGGCATTAGTAGCTCATGTAATCCTAGCTGGTTAGGTAGTAGAGATGGATTATTGCAGTTTGAGTACAGTCCTTGCAGTAGCTGAGCATGGTGGTGTGTACCTGTCAGCCCATCTGTGTGGGAAGCTGAGATTGGGAAGCTTGCGTTTCCAGGCCATTTCATTCCCAATCTTGGAGTGTTACTTTCTTTTCTCTAGCCCCTGGTAACCACCATTCTACTTTCTATCTGTATGATTTGACTGTTCTACGTACCTTTTATAAGTGGAACCATGCAGTAGTAGTAGTTATCCTTTGTGACTGGCTTAATTTAGCAGCATGTTCTCAAGATGTTGAGTATGATGTAGCATGTATTAGAATTCCCTTCCTTTTTCAAAATGGAATAATACACATATACACACACACACACACACACACACACACACACACACTACTTTTTGCTTATCCATTCATTTGCCAATGGCACTTTGAGTTATGTCTACCTTTCTTTGGCTACTATAAATTGTGCTATAATAAATGTGGGTCTCTAAATATCTCTTAGAATGTCTGCTTTCAGTTTGAGTCTATATGTAGAAATGGAACTGTTATATGGTAATTCCAATTTTTTTTATTTTTAGTTGGTTGTGGGGCTTGGGCGCTGTCCCTCAGCTCTTCAGCTCAAGGAGAGCTGACTTTTCCTGCCCAGGCTGGCTTTGAACCACGATCCTCAGATCTCAGCCTCTTGGGTAGCTAGGATTACAGGCATGAGCCACCAGCACCCAGCTGTAATTCTAGTTTTTTGAGAACCTCTACATTCTCTTATATAACAGTTGTAAAATTTCACATTCCTACCAATAGTGCACAAAGTTTCTACTTTCTCCACATCTTTGCTAACACAAGTATAAATCAATACCTATTTGCTGGTTTGCTTGAGAGTCATCTTAATGGGTGTGAGATGGCATTTCACTGTGATTTAAATCTCTTTGGAGATTGTCTTCTTTTCTTATTATTTAATATTCTGGATTTTAACCAGGCATATGACTTAAGGATATCTTCTCGTATTCTGTATGTTGTCTTTTTACTCTGTTAATTGTATCTTTTGATGTGTCGATTTTTATTTTGATGAATTTATATATTTTTTTTATTGATTATGCTTTGATCCTAACCAGGATATCAGTTTCTAGTCAAGGGTCTTGGCATTTCTCCCCTACTTTTTCTATAATTTTAGGTGTTGTGTTTAGGTCTTTCTCTACTTTGAAATAAGTTTTCCATGTGGTTACCAGGTTGATAATAAAATACCTGAAAATGATATTTTGTGAGCGGGAAGAGGTTTAGTTTGGAAGTTCAAGAGGAAGGTGTTGAAGAAGATAAGAATCTTGGAGTGTAAGAAGTGTAGACAAAGAGCCAGAATGTCTAGAATAGTGATTAAATAGCTGGGAGACAGTATGAAATAAGAGCGGGGGGGGGGGGAAGCCTCAGCATGTGAATTATTATTATTTGAGGCAGCCACATCAACTAATATGATTCTTCAGGCAAATTATGAAAGTATAGAATAGCTGATTTAAGAGGTGAGAGAAATTAATGTAATATAGTTTTGGGAGATTTTCACTTTAAAAAAAATCAGTAAAAATATAAATACCCTAAGCTTTAGAGTTTTTTTTAATCACTCTTGTGATATAAGTAGAAATTCTGATATATATGCATATATATATACCTTGACTCATTTATTATCATTAATGTTTAGAATTATATACACAGAATTCACTTTAAGGAACTTCAAGTACAAACTGTTATAAATCCTTTAAAAATACCTTTTTTTTTTTTTTTTTTTTGGTAGGCCACATTGAATATAATTCACAGTGTTGTTCTCTCAGTTCTTGACAAAAACCAAAGGGCTAGAGAACTGGAGGAGATTTCACAGCAGAAGAATGCTGCAAAAGACAATTCATTGGACACAGAGGTGGCTTATTTAACCCATGAAGGCATGTTTATAAGTGATGCATTCAGTGAGGGTGAATTAGCACCTTCAGTAGTTGATACTACCTCTCAAAGAAACGTGTCTCCAAATAGTGAGCCCTGCAGCAGCGATTCAGTATCTGAACCTGAATGTACTACTGATTCTTCATCTAGCAAAGAACAGACGTCATCATCTACTCCAGGAGGTGTGGATATTATGTGAGTATGGCAGCCATTACCAGAAAGAGAAGATATTGAATCATCTTATTAATGATTTCAGTAAGATTGAGGATTCAGTATATTCAGTACCCATCTACATTTTTGTCTTGGAACTGTAACAAAAATGTATTAATTTTATGAAACATGTATCCCCTTTTGAAAATGCATAAGAAATATACAGGCAAGCACTGAAGCTTGTGGAGAAATTACAGAATTTTATGGATGGAAAAAAATATTAATTTACCAAATTATCTAATTAAATACCTCACTTCAGTAATAGAGTAACTGGTGTGCAGAGAGCTTAGATGATTTAAAGGGCAGAACTAATTTTGCTTTGGTCATTTTTGTTTGGTTTTCATTTTTTGGTATTGAAGTGTAAGCAAAGGCCCTGTACTTGCCAGGAGGCCCACCCTACCTTCATGACCCCTGGTTGCTATACATACTATTATTATTTTTGTAAGGGTGATGTACAGAGGGTATAGTTATTTTTTGAGTAGGGTCTCACAGTTATGCTCAGGCCGATCTGAATCTTTATCTTTGTATTTGTGCTTCTCTCATACCTGAGATGACAGCTTTTTTTCCTTCCTTCCTTCCTTCCTTCCTTCCTTCCTTCCTTCCTTCCTTCCTTCCTTCCTTCCTTCCTTCCTTCTTTCCTTTCCTTTTCTTTTTTCCTTTCTCTTTTTTTTTCTTTTTTGCAATGAAATAAAAGAACTTGTTTCCATTTTCTGAAGTTCATTTTGCTAAATGTTATTTTATATGATCAGGCAGTCTGCCTTTGTGCTTCTCTCTGAAGAATATCCTCTTTTGGTCTCAATTGTGTGTGAATGCCTACAATCCTGTATAATTTATCATGTCCCAGTGTATTTTAGATCTAGCTTCTACATATTAGAGAAAACATGTGTTCTTTGTCTCCCCAGACTTGGCTTACCTTACTTAACATGATTTGTTCTAGGGCCATCCATTACTTTCTAATGCCTGTGTAAATGTGTATATGTACCAGATTTTTTGGATGCAGTCATCTATTGTAGGGCATTTGGGCTGTTTCCATAGCTTGGCTATTGTGAATAGTGCAGCAATGAACCTGGATGTGCATGTGCAAAGGTCTTTATAGTATCCTGGCTCATGATGTTCTGGGTAGATGCCTAGGAGTGGTATGGGTGAGTCTTAGGAAAGATCTATGTTTAGTTTTTTTGAAGAACCTCCAGACTACTGTTTAGAGTGATTGTACTCATTTATATTCCCACCAGCAGTGTAATAAGGCTTCTTTATTCCCCACATCCCTGCCAACATTTGTCGTTCAAATTCACAATGTTGGCCAATCTAACTGGAGTGAAATGATCTGAGAATTGTTTTGATTTGCATTTCCTATATGGGTGGGGATGATAAGCATTCATCATGTGTTTCTTTGCCATTCTTATCTCTTCTCTCCTTAGTTCCTTTGCCCATTTAGTGGTTGGTCATTAGGTTTGGGTGGGGTTAGTTTCTTGAGCAGAAAGTCCTTGTATATTTTGAATATTAGGCCTTTGGATGACAGGTTTTTTAATTGGTTGAGATGGGAACTTGTGAACTTTATGCCTGGGCTGGACTTGACTCATCATTCTCCTGATCTCTGCCTAAGTAGCTGGAATTATATGTTTGAATCATTGTGTTCAGCTGTTTTGTATTTTTTATATTAGTAAAACTTGGTTTTTAAAAGATGTGGATTTCCTAATAGATCCCACTGTCTTTTAAAATATTATTGTCTTAAAAAACACTTCGTTTTAAATTTTTTTCACATTTTCAGAAATGTGAAAAACATTTTCATGAATCTAGAATCCTTCAGATAACTTCTCCAGTTGTTACCAGTTTACCATATTACTGTGTCTCCCTCCTTTTTTTCTCTCCCTCTTTCTTTCTTTGTGTCTTACATTAATATATTTCTGAATCATTTGGGAATAGTTTAGAGACCTGCTGCCGAATGATCCAAAGTTATATCATGTATATTTCCTAAGCAAATATACCTTCATATATTCATAATATACCACCTAAATACAAGAGAATTATCAGTAAATTATCAAATCTGTTTACCACAGAGTTCACAGGTATCCTGTATTTACTGGTGTCTAAAAAGACAAAGCAAGTCTAGGAGTGTGGGTCAAGTGGTAGCTAGAGTACCTGCCTGGTAAGCATGAGGCCATGAGTATCACCAAAAAATAAAAACAAAAAGAGAAAGCAAGACCAATAATTTCTCCTCCGAGAACATGGTTTGTGTTCTGTTATTATTAAGGATAACTAAGACTCAGTACTTTGATCCATTTTTACTTACATCAGTTTTATGGAGTTTACAGAGGTCACAGAATATTAAGCCAGCTGTAATACTCTGCCCCCCCCCATCAAAACTAACTCATTAATATTAAGACTTTTTTCTGTATTTAGGCTAATTTTTTAAGCTAATTTTATTTTTTTTCATTTTATTATTTTTATTTTTGTTGGTCATGGGGCCTGAACTCTGGGACTGGGCGCTGTCCCTCAGCTCTTCAGCTCAAGGCTAGTGCTCTCCTACTTGAGCCACAGCGCCACTTCCGGTTTTTTCTGCTTATGTGGTGCTGAGGAATCAAACCCAGGGCCTCATGCATGCAAGGCAAGCACTCTACCACTGAGCCACCTTCCCACCCTAGGCTTATATTTTTATGTTTACTAAGAGGGTAGAATTTCAAAGTGCTATTGAGAGATTAAAAAGTCTGTAGCTAAATAATCCAGAATTTTATTTTTCCTTTGTAACATTTCCAAGGTAGGAGGTCTTACCCTGAGAAGACAGCTCAGTCACTCTCACTGTGGAGCTTCTGTTTGTGTCTAGGATGGTGTTCAAGCTTTTATCATCTCATCTTCAGCCCTAGCTAGCAAAAGGAGAGGAGAAAGGGCTGGTACTCTGTTACTTCCTTTTTGTTTTAACTTTTTATTTTTTTTGGTGCCTGTACTGGGGTTTAGACTCAGGGCCTTACACTTTCACTAGCTTTTTTGCTCAGTTGGTATTTTACCACTTGAATGACACCTGCACTTCTGGCTTCTGGCTGGTAAATTGGAGATAAAAGTCTTGAAGATTTGTCTGCCTTGGCTGGCTTCAAAGCTCAATTTTAAGATCTCAGCCTCTTGAATAGCTAGGATTATAGATGTGAGCCACTGGAGTCTGGCTTGTTTAACTTTTTAATTGGAGTAAAATGTGTATGTGGGAAAATGTACCAGTTATATTTGTTCAGCTCAAATATCACAAAGCTGAAAATGTTGGTATACTCACCACCAAGATTAAGAAATAGAACACTGGGATGGGATGTAGCTCAGTGGCAAAGTGCTTGCCTAGCAAGTGCAACGTCCTGGGTTCGATCCCCAGTGCCAAAAAAGAAAAGACAAAAAAAATACAGTTAAAAAAAACCCAAACAAAAAAAGAAATAGAACACTATACACTCTCCAGAAAACCTCCTCATCACCGCATTACTGCATCAATCTTTCCAAAGGAAACCATTAAAACTATTGGATTTTCCACTTTCAAAAAACTTTAGAGGGCTGGGAATGTGGCTTAGTGGTAGAGTGCTTGCCTAGCATGCATGAAGCCCTGAGTTCAATTCCTCAGTACCACATAAACAGAAAAAGCTGAAAGTGGTGGTATGGCTCAAGTGGTGGAGCAAGCCTTGAGCAAAAAAAAAAGCAGCTCAAGGCCCTGAGTTCAAGCCCCAGGACTGGCAAAAACCCAAAACAAACAAAAAACCTTTAGATACGAGGAACCACATGGCTTTTTTTTTTTTTTGTCTATAATTTCTTTCATTCAACTTTTGTTTGTGATCTCCCAATTTTTTATCCTAGTAGTGCCCTTATATGTAATTTATATATAATTACTTCATCTCATAGTAACATCACAGTTCATTCTGTTTATAAGATTTGGGTTATTGTTATGAATGTTGTTGTAGATATCTCTGGTACATATGTTGCAAACATTTCTATTGCATACAGACCTAGGAATGAACTGTATATGTTCATTTTTGATTTTTTTTATTTCTTGCTGATTTATTGGAGTTATTTATGCAAAGGTCTTAATACCTGGAATAATAATTTCTCCTACCTATTCTTTTTTAACTTTGCCTTTTTTTCAGCATGGAAGATATTTTGTAATCTTAGCAATTTCAGAGGTTTAGGCAGGAGGATCTCAAGTGAGACCAGACTTCCCAAGTATACAAGATTCTATTTCAAAGTAAAAAGGGATGAGGATGTAGCCCAGTAGTAGAGTGCTTGAGGTTCTAGCCACATTATCTCAAAAACAAAAACCCCATGATTGCCTTGAATATATTTAATTTTTTGTAAATCCATATGCATCTTAGATTGTTAGTTCTGTTACCATCGCAATTTAGAATTTCTGTTTTTTCCACTAACATCCTAGACACTAGAACAATACTTAACTGTATCTAGCGCAAGCTGGGAACAGGTAGACTCATGTCTATAAACCTAGCTACCCAGAAGGTTGAGACTGAAGGATCTCAATTTATTCATGGTTGTGTGTGTGTGTGTGTGTATGTGTGTGAGAGAGAGAGAGAGATTATCTATTTTATTCCATGTAACAGAGAGAGAGAGAGAGAGAGAGAGAGATTATCTATTTTATTCCATGTAACATGTTTTTTGGTTTTGCAACTATGTTGATTGATTTTGGTTTTTTTTTGGGCTGGTCCTGGAGCTTGAATTCTGGGCTGCTTTTGCTCAAGGTTAACACTCTACCACTTGAAACACAGTACCACTTCCTGATTTTTTGAGTAGTTTATTGGGGATAGGAGAGTCTCATGGACTTTCTTGACCGGGCTGTGTTTGAACTGCCATACTCAGATTTCATCCTCCTGAGTAGCTAGGATTATAGACAAGCCCAGCTAGTTGATTCTTTTTAAGGCTGCATTTTGTTTTATCCATCATCTGTCAGTGGAACACTTAGCCATTTTGAATAGCTAATTTTTTGAGGTTTCAAAGATTTAAAAAGTCATATACTTAATTTGAATTGCTTTATTATATTTGGGTTCATTTATTCTGTTTTTCCTCCCAATAAAATGAAAGTTTGAGGCCAATAAATTTAAAAATCTTTTTAAAAACAAACTTACAATGAGTTAAATTTATTAAAGAATCCTTTTCAGCTTTTTGGATAGTCATATTTTTAAAAAGCTTCACTTGTGGCTGGGAAGGTGGCTCAGTGGTAGAGCGCTTGCCTTGCATGCCTGAGGCCCTGTGTTTGATTCCTCAGCACCACATAAGCAAAAAGAAAAAAGCTGGAAGTGGCGCTGTGGCTCAAGTGGTAGAGCACTAGCCTTGAGCTGAAGAGCTGAGGGACAGCGCCCAGGCCCAGAGTTCAGGCCCCACGACTGGACCCCCCCCCATAAAAGCTTCACTTGTGTTTATTTACTATCTTCTGTTTATTTCTCTTAAATTGGTAGCTTTTTGCCAAAAGTTCTAAATTTTAGCAGCCCTTTAGAAAATAAAACTTGTAACTGTAACCACCCTGTACAGTATCTTTACAATAAATTTTTTTTATAAAAAGAAAAGGGCGGGGCTGGGAAGGTGGCTCAGGGTAGAGTGCTTGCCTTGCATGCATGAGGCCCTGGGTTCCATTCCTCAGCACCACATAAGCAGAAAAAGCTGGAAGTGGGGCTGAAGCTCAGGTGGTAGAGCGCAGGTCTACAGCTGAAGAGCTGGGGGACAGTGCCCAGGCCCAGAGTTCAGGCCCCACAACCGACAAAAAAAATAAATAAAAAGAAAAGGGCCTTGCCTATGTAATTGTAACCCCTCTGTATGGTATTTTCACAATAAAAAAAAAAAAGAAAAGGGGCTGGGAATGTGGCTCAGTGGTAGAATGCTTGCCTTGCATGCATGAGGCCCTGGGTTCAACTCCTCAGTACCACATAAGCAGAAAAAAGCCAGAAGTGGCACTGTGGTTCAAGTGATAGAGGGCTAGCCTTGAACTGAAGAGCTAAGGGACAGCACCCAGGCCCAGAGTTCAGGCCCCATTACCGCCCCCCCTCAAAAAAAATAACAATAAAAATAAAAAAAGAAAATAAAACTTATTTCAGTAGAAAGTTTGAACCTTGAAATTTAAGCAGATATTTTTATGGGAGCTAATATTGAAATACTGCCAGACTGTTTATATTGAAGTAAATGATGATGCACAGTCAATTATAGATTGATATATTGAAGTAAATGATGAAGCACAATCAATTGTAGATTGACTGATTTTGGATTCTAGTTCTGCCCTCTTAACCTGTGACCTGAGTAGGTTATTTAAACTTTTTAAGATTTAGTGTCCTTGTTTGTAAATAGCTATTTACTTTCCAGGCTGGATATTTTAAGAGTATAAGTTCCTCTATTAGTTTTAAAATATCAGTAAATACGTTTAGTGATAGTATAAGGGTTATAGGTAATAACTTTAGAGTGGTGACTTGCTTCAAATTTGTGTACACACACACAGACACACACAGACACACACACACACACACACACACGCTAATAAAATGTAGGAATCATCAGTCAAGGGAGTCAAAGATGAAGACCTGGCCAATACTGTTTAATCGCAGGCAGTACCCAGCTTCAGGGTCAAGAGTCAAAGTAGCTAACCTAAATAACCCCACCTGCATTCCCAGTTGCTCTGGATCTGAACAGCTGAATTGGCTTAATATCTATATCTATATATATCAGAGTCTAACAATTTGAAACATCTTAGTTCAGCTGAAAGGGAGAAAAAAAATAACATTAAGGCACTTAGCTTATAGTAACATTAAGCTGATAGCATAGAATCATGAATCTCTATATATGCCCCTGGGGCAAATGTTTAAACATAACCTTCAAAACTGAAAACAATGTACACTGGTTACTTGAAAGAAGGAACCTATTGTGTTTGTGCCCAGTCCCAGCACATAGTATCAGTAAGCTATTAAGTGACTACACATATAATATGAAGTAATTCATAATTATAAGTAAAATAGGACCTCTTTGTCATGAAATCATATTCCTTCTTTCTCCTTCCCTGAAATCATTCAGGTGTCTGTGTACACTTTGCTTTCCAAAGCTACCAAAAACTACTCAACCTCTCCAAATTATTTTTTGCTCTAGTGTCTGCAGATTTTTCAATGAATGTTAACATGTATTAAATATTAAAACAGAGTTGGCCACTGGTGGTTCACATCTGTAATTCAAGCTACTTGGAAGGTGAGATCTCAGAGGATCCCAGTTTTAGGATAGTGAAAGGAAAAAAGTTCATGAGGCTTTATCTCAAAGGAAGAAGGTAGACATGTTGCATACAACTGTCATCGTAGCTGAGATGAAAAGTATAAAATAGATTATAGTTCAGGCATAGGTCTGGGCAGGAAAAGAGACACTATCTCAACCAGTACAAAAAAAGGGATGAAGATGCAGCTCTAGCGGTGAACTATCTACCTGGCAAGTACAAGGTAAGACTGAAATGCAGTTGCAATAACACACTCACCTCCCCTTCCCACACACACTGGGACAGAGAGAGAATATTATTACATGAAGTTTTGGTAAAATATACCTGTTATTTATTAATTGATGTTTCATCATTAAAAACTATTAAGTATTTGCTACATAACAATTTTTTTCTCAAATTAGTATTTTTGTCTTTTCATTGATTTATCACCTGTGAAAAGTACTGTGTTGTCAGTTAGCCCTTACTATATCCTATTTTATCGTTTTTAGGACCAGTGAAGACATGAAATTAACTGACTTAGAGCTAGGAAAGCTGGCAAATAATATCCAGGAGTTATTGTACAGTGCCTCAGATACATGCCACGATCGAGCTGTCAAATTTCTTATATCAAGAGCGAAGGTATTTTCATAAAGCTTTAGATATTTTACTTTTATACGTAGTATAATTACTTTAGAGGTCTGGAGTCTTTGCATATACCTCTGTGTGCCCAATAATATGTATTATACTTTTAACACAATAAAATTAATGGCATTACTGGTGTGTCTATTAGGGAGCTGCTGAAAAGAAGAGAAATAGGATGCACTGGGCATAATAGCATGTGCCTTGTAATTCCAAGTCCTTGGGAGGCAAAGAACAGGAGCATCAGGGTTTTAGGACAACCTGGGCAGAAAGTTTAGCAAGACCTCTTTCTCTGCAAATAGCTGGGATGGGAGATGTGTGCATCTGTCATCTCAGGTACTCAGGAAGCATGAATAGGAAGAGTGTGGTACAGGCTAGCTCAGTCAAAAAAGGGAGAGTCTCAAAAGTAAACAGAAAGGGTTAGAGAAATGACTCAAGTAATAGAGAGCCTGCTTAGCAAGCATAAGGCTCTAAATTCAAACCATAGTACCATCAAAAACAAGAAAAGAAATTAGAACAAATCACATTATTTTCAATTAAATGAATAAGGGAATTCTTTTAATATATATACCTTAATAATTAATTGGAATCTAATATTTTATATATGCATATGTATACATATGTTTGTATATAGAAATAGCCAAATAACTTATTGTATAATAATTCATTTGAGTTACTTTGTTAGTTATGAAGGGATCTGAATCAAATTTAAGTACATTCAGCTTTTCATGTCCAGCTTTCAGGAGTTTGAGATACGGGGAAGTTTCATTTAGCATAATAGTTACTCATAATGAATGTTATTAATATGGAGAAAATATAGCTAATGTTAACAATCTGTTCAACTTTTGGCTTATCCATATTGAGTGTTACACTAACTCCGTGTCATAATTTTGTGTTATTTTTAAAACTTAGGATGGTTTTCTTGAGAAACTAAATTCCACGGAATTCATAACACTCTCTAGATTAATGGAAACATTCATTGCAGACACTGAACAGGTCTGTGGAAGAAAAAGCACATCATTACTTGGAGCACTTCAGAGCCAAGCTAATAAATTTGTAAATAGGTTTCATGAAGAAAGAAAAACCAAACTCAGGTATCACTATGTCCATTCTTCAGGTTTTGCTTCCTTTATATAGCATAGTTTTATTTTTAAAAGAAAAGTTAGGGGCTGGGAAGATGGCTCAGTGGTAGAGTGCTTGCCTTGCATGAGGCCCTGGGTTCGATTCCTTAGCACCACATAAGCAAAAAGAAAAAAGCTGGAAGTGGCACTGTGGCTCAAGTGGTAGAGTGCTAGCCTTGAGCTGAAGAGCTGAGGGACAGTGCCCAGGCCCAGAGTTCAGGCCCCATGATCAGACCCCCCCAATCCCCCCCCAAAAAAAGAAAGAAAAGTTAACTGGCTGGTGGAATTCCTGATTTAAAAAAAAAATTAAGGCAGAATGTGAAACTAAAATCAAATTTCTTAGCCTTCAAATAGAGTTAGAATATACTTCTATTTCCATACTTTTCAGGAAAAACTTTAATGTTTTTATTACTCAAGTAAATTCATTTTCTCACTCTTCTTGGTTAGGCCAGGAAATATTAAAAGTATTGTTACTGGCCACAAATGGTTCCAATTTTTTAAAGTGTGAGCATTTAAAAAATACTATTATGCCGGGCGCCGGTGGCTCACGCCTGTAATCCTAGCTACTCAGGAGGCTGAGATCTGAGGATCATGGTTCAAAGCCAGCCCGGGCAGGAGAGACCGTGAGACTCCTATCTCCAATAAAACCACTAGAAAACCGGAAGTGGTGCTGTAGCTCAAGTGGTAGAGCGCTCGCCTTGAGCTGAAGAGCTGAGGACAAGCGCCCAGGCCCAGAGTTCAAGCCCCACAACCGCCAAAAAATAAAAAATAAAGAAATACTATTATTCACCAAAGAAAATGTTGTTAAGCAGGGTTAATGCCTGTAACGCTAGCCTAAGCTGTCATGAAGATCCTAAGGTCGAGGTCAGTCAAGGACACTGTGCCTCAAAACACCAAGACAATCCAAAACCAGAAGAGAAGAAAGTGTTTTGAAATATAATGAAAGTGTACCTTCCTTTCCTCTTAAATAGCCTCCTCTTAGACAATGAGCGCTGGAAACAAGCTGATGTTCCTGCAGAATTTCAAGATCTTGTTGATGCTATATCAGATGGAAAGATTTCTTTACCTGAAAAAAAAACAGGAGGTATGTGTTTCTTTTTACATGTTTTTTCAATATTATTTATTGCATATGAATGCTAAATTTTTAAATTACATTTTATCACCCTTAAATAGTTGTACAAAGGAGTTAGTATTCAACAAATCAGTTTATAATTCATCTTGATGTTACCCTTTCATCATTCCCTGTACATCCCTTCCAACCCAGTCCTCCTCTCAGTTTCCTAGTTTCATTGATATGCATGAAATATTATTATTGTATGCTCCCTCTCTTCATCTATCCTGCTCCTTTTGATACCTCCTCCCCTTTAAGTGCCAGATTCCTGGTCATTTTATTAGGCTGTGAATTAGTTTTTCTAAGGAATTGTACTATTTGAATTCTCCACTGCAAATAACATATTGGGTTAACACATTTGTATACACTTGCATATAACCTTGTATGGCTTACTTGTACATTTATAAATTAGTTCTTGCTTCCACATATGAGATAAAATGTGTGTCTTTTGTCTCTCTGGACCTCACTTAACACAATTTTTTTCAAGTCTATCTTTGTCTTTGCAGACAATGTAATATTCTTCCTAAAGAATAAAATTCCATTATGGATATATACCACATTCTCCTGATTCAGTCATCCATTTAGGAACATCTGGGCTGTTTCTGTCCTTGGGCTATGGTGAATAGTACAGCAGTGAACATAGTTGTGCAGGTGGCTTTCCAGTATCCTGATTTGTAATCTTTTGAGTAAATGCCCAAGAGGAGTATTGCAGGGTCTTGGGGTAAATTCTGTATTTAGTTTTTTGAAGAATCTTCAAACTGCTTTCCAGAGTGATTAAATAAGTTTATATTCCTACCAACAGTTTTCCCCCATATCCATCTGTTATTGCTGGTAGTCTTGATGGAAGCCATTCTAACTGGGGTGAGAGAAATCTCAGTGTTGTTTTATTTGCATTTCCTTTGTGGTCAGTGATGTTGAACATTTTTCTATTTGCATTTTTACTACTACTACTGGGAGTTTATTTAGCTCATTTGCCCAGTTGTTACTTACTTGTTGATTCTTGGAGAGTTTAGTTCCCTGAGCTTTTTGTATATTCTGGATATTAGGTTTATTGTATAGATGGAAAATATCTTCTCCCACTCAGTAGGCTGTCTTTTTAGCTTATTAACTATGTTCTTTGCCCTGCAGAAACTTAGTTTGATGTAATCCCATTTATCAGTTCTTTGATTTCCTGAACTTAGAAAGATACTGCATGTACTGAGAAGTTCTGAAGTAGTTTCATAGTTCCAGTTCTTACATTGAGGTCTTGATCCATTTTGAGTTGATACAGGTGGTACAGGTGACAGATAGGTATTCAATTTCAGTTTTCTACATATGATATTCAATTTTTCCAACACCATTTATGCTTTTTAGTCTTTTTTTTTGGCTTCTTTACCAAATGTTAGGTGACATAGGTCTATGGGTTTATTTCTGGGTTTTCAATTCTGTTCCACTGGTCATTGAGTCTGTTTTTGTTGTAAATAACTCGGTAGTTGAGTTTTTGGTCTAGAACTGGTATACCTTCAGGGTTTTTTTTTTTTGTTTGTTTGTTTTTTGCCCAGGATTGCTTTTGTGGTTTGAGGACTTCGTAATTTCATAAGAACTTTTGAATTATTTTCTCTATTTGTACTGGTATTTTGATGGGTATGAATTTGTAGATTGCCTTAGCAGTGCTGTCATGTGCACAATATTTTGGCAATCCAGGTCTTGGAATATCTTTCCACTTCCTACTTCTTGACTTGCTTTCTTCAAAATTTTAGTTTTTATTATAGAGGTCTTTCACTTCCTTGGTTAAGTTGATTCCTAGGCTTTTTTGTTTTCTCTTTAGACTATTACAAATGGATTTGCTTTCCTGATTTCACTCTAGATCTTCCCATTGTTGGAGTACAGAAAAGCTATTGATTTTTGTGGATTGATTTTATACCCCGCTACTTTGCCAAAGTTGTTTATCTGCTCTAGGAACTTGGGAGTGGAGTCTCTAGGGTCCTTTAGAGTTAGGATCATGTCGTCTGCAAATAGGGATAGTTTGACTTCTTTTTATTCCTTACTTGGATCCCCCTTAACATCTTTCTTTTGCCTTGTTGTTTGGCTAGGAATTTCAGTACTATAATGAAAAGGAGTGGAGAAAGTAGAAATCCTTGTCTTATTCCCTATTTAAGAGGAAATGGTTTTACTTTTTTATCCTTTAGTTGTTGGCTGTAGGTTTGTTATAACCTTTATAATTTTGAGGACTCTGCCAAGTATTCCTGGCTTCTCCAGAGCTTTTATCAGAAAAAGATGCTGGATTTCATCCAAGGCATTTTCTACATACATTGAGATGATCATAGGATTCTCTTTGGTTCTGTTAATGTGTTGTATTATATTTATTGATCTATGTGTATTGAACAAGCCTTGTATCTCTGGGATTAATCCCACTGATTGCTGTGCATGATTTAAAAAACAATTAGTTGTTGGGGCTGAGAAGGTGGCTCAGTGGTAGAAGTGCTTGCCTGGCATGCACGAGGCTCTTGGCTCAATTCCTCAGCACTACATAAGCCGGAAAAGCCGGAAGTGGCACTGTGGTTCAAGTGGTAGAGTGCTAGCCTTGAGCTGAAGAACTGAGGGACAGAGCCCAGGCCCAGAGTTCAGGCCCCACAACCACCCCAAAAAAAAAAGATTAAAAAATTAGTTGTTGAATTCAGTTATTAAGGAGTTTTACATCTGTGTACAAAGATTGATCTAAAATTCTCTTTTTGGTTGAGTCTGGTTTGAGGATAAGTATAATTGATTTGCAGTACATTAAAAAATTATGAAGTTCTCAAGTATTTTTAAGAGAGAAGGAAGTTGCATTATTTCAAAGTTTTATAGCTAATAAAAGTTTAACAATTTCAAATTGTATACATTTGCAAAAAATGCAGCTATGCTACAAAAGAATAAATAAAATACAAATACGAGCATTTGTTTAACAGGTAGAAAATCATTTGTAATCTTAGTGATTCACTGGAGTGACAGTGAAGTTCAGTGCTAAGGGTATTAACTACACTGTACTTTTTCCGTAAGATTGGCTGGAGAGGAAGAATGGATGATAACAGTGATAGCTAGGGAGAGAAGAGAAATTAGAGATTGTTATCTGGGAGTTGTAGAAGAAGATTTTTTTTTTGTTTGTTGGTCCTGTTTTTGTTTTAGTAGGGGAAGTTGAATTATATTTTGTTTGCTTAACAGAACTAAGAAACTTGGTTTTTGGATAGGAGAGGGGATGATTAATAGGACAAGGTACCTACAGTTGAATTTAGAGAGACAGAATTAAAGAGAAAAACTATCTCTTCTGGGCTTAAGGGTAGATAGAAGGTAGATTAGTTCAAGTAGGTGACAGAGAAATTGAAGTAAGTCAACTTCTCTTATTGGTGACTTTTTTTTATTATGTAGTAGTGTTAGGTGGTGTTTATAATTTTAAACTGGTTGTGTGTTTAAGTAGCAAAAGCTCTAAGCATTGTAAATCACTAGTTTAAAAAATGATAAAGCTTATCACTCATGTATTAAGGTGTGGTGTCCCTGAGCAGTTGTCAGTTATAGTCTTTCAATTCTAATATTATGCAAACAATTTTAAATTAATGTGTATAAACTGATTAAACCATGTATTATTTCCTGCAAAATGAGTAGTTTTCATTTTCTCCTAGGAGGTCTCTTTTCGTACTTATATTTGTCTCAGTCTCTTTTTCTTTGAATAGCAAAAGTGTATGATATTAGAAGTCCATTAACATTTTCCTGGTTCTAAAGAATCCTGGATTATTATTCTTTCATATGCCATACATTTATTGAGTTACTAGTTACTGAGGTAGGCATTGAGGGAAATGCAGGTTAATGCCTATCAATGCTAGACAGTGTTCTAAGTAGCTTACATGTGTTATATCTTTTAGGTCCATGAACTAGACACTGTTAAACTGTTTAATATATCTAGCGATGATAGACCTAGGATTTGAATTCAAGCAGACTAATTTTTTTTTCTTATGCATTATGCTATACTGTTTTTTGGTAATGTATTTGACCTAAGATCATGCATCTAGTGATTGGCAATACTGAGACTCAAATCTAAACTTAATTCCAAACCCAATATTCCTTACTATGTTACATTTCTTTTCACGAAGTGGATGTTTAATTTCAAAAATGAAATTATTCCAGGCTCTAAGTTAGAAACTGTTGTTTTCAAGTTTTTTCTCCATTATTTTGTTTGAGCACGTATCCATTTCTTTTTTATTTGCTTTATTCTCTAGCTACAGAAGAAAGGAAACCAGCTGAAGTTCTCATTGTAGAGGGACAACAGTATGCTGTTGTTGGGTGAGTCACTTTTTTTTTTTAATATTAGTTGAGTCAGTTTTAAAGTCCTCTAGATCCTCCTTGAAATGAATTGGAAATTTGGATCAGTCATTTTAAGTCTTATGAAGTATTTAAAGGAAATTTAATGGATTCCCTTTTATTTCCAATATAGTGGCTTTCTTCCTTAGAAACTATTCTGATTTAATAAAGAGCTTGATTTTTCTTATATAGTAATAGGTGTAGGTAGTCTGAAGTGACATATTGGCTGCATGATATTGTTACCATCCCAGGCTCTTTTGGGGCAGTATTAACATTTGAATTTAAGGCCTGTGCTTGCTAATAAGCATGTGCTCTACCATTTGGGCTATCATGCCCTAAGTACGTTTGTTTTTGTTTTTTTTTTTACACCTTTCTTAATATGTAGTTTATAGCTTAGTAATTTTAAGTTTTGGGCTCCAGAGCCCACAATGTATATAATAGTTGGATATGTAGAATCATTTTAAAAATTATACAAGTATTGCTGTAAGGCATTTAGTGTAGTTCTAGCACCTAATGCTGGTGGTTATTTTTATCATCACCTTTTGAGTCATTGATCTTTTATTCTCTTAACAATAAACATATATTAACCAAGTTAATTGCAAACCATAACAATTCTAGCATATGTGTCTGGTACTATATGCCTTTGATAAAATTGGGTAATTAAAATGGTATTTTTGCTGGGCACACTGGTAATCTTAGCTAATCAGGAGGCTGAGATCTGAAGGTTGTGGTTTGAAGCCAGCCCCCTAGGCAGGAAAGTCTGTGAGACTTTTCTCTAGCTAACCACCAGAAAACCAGAAGTAGTAGAGCACTAATCTTGAGCCTTGAGCAAAAGAAAAACTTCAGGGACAGTGCTCGGGCCCTGAGTTTAAGCCCCACAACTGACAAAGGAAAAAAGATATCTTCATATTCTTTTTCAAACGATTGTTCTGAAGAAAAAAATTCTTTGTGAGGCAAACTCTCATAGCCCAGGCTGGCCTTGGAATTCATTACATAACCTAGGCAAACTTCAGTCTCACAATCTTCCTGCCTCAACATCCCAAGTGCTGAGATTACAGATGTACAGTTTAAGTACTTCCATGTGTATGATATCATTTGATCTTTACCACCAGTTTATGAAATAGACATTTAGGGATTATTGTTTCCTTTTGGCAGTTAAGTGAATTGAAGCTTAAAAGGTTAAATGGTTAACATAAAGTGATCCAAATGGAGTCAGGAGTTTTTGGTCTTAATTCTCAATATATGGATCAGCATTCATTTTCATTTTTATTCTTTGCTTCTTGTTATTGAAGTAGCCCTACTCCAGGAAGAATAACTTCATGTGCCTCTATTCTGGCACTTATCAGCAATATTATAGAATTACTAAAAATTTTTTTCTAATTGTTTTTATAAAGGTGATGTATAGAGGGGTTACAATTACATGTCAGGTAAAGAGTACATTTCTTTTTGGACATTTCACACCTTCCCTCACTTCTCTCAGTTTTTCCCTCCCATCCCACCCATAAATTGTGTAGTTCATTTTCAACATAGTGTGCAGTGAGTACCATTGCTACATTAGTGCAATCTTTGTCCCTCCATTTCTGTATCTACCCTTACATTCCCAAAGACATATAAACTAATAAACACAACAGAAAAGAAAGAAAACAAAAATAGAAAAATCCTCTTATTTCCATTTCCTGTATAAATATTAATTTATATGATCAGATGCACATAGACATTATACCTTTGTGTTTCTTTCTGAAGAATATCCTCTTTTGGACTCTTTGTGAGTGAATGCCTAGAGTGCTGTATAGTTTATCATGTCCCAGTGTATTTTAGGTCTGGCTTCCACATATAAGAGAAATCATGTGCTATTTGTGTTTGTAATTTGTGTTAACATGATTTGTTCTAGGGCCATCCATTTTTCTGCAAATGACATAATATTCTTTCTAATGGCTGTGTAAAATTTCATTGGGTATAGGTAGAGTATTTGGGCTGTTTCCATAACTTGGCAATTGTGAATAGTGTATCAGTGAACATGAATGTGCATGTGTGAATGTCTTTATAGTGTATCCTGCTCATGAAGTTCTGGGTAGATGCCGAGGAATGGCATGGCTGAGTCTTAGGGAATATCTATGATCTTTGTTGAGTTTAGCATTTTTTTTAATTGAAAAGGTGATGAGCTAGGGGGTTACAGTTACATAGGTAAAGCAATAAGTACATTTGCTTTTAATCATTGTTACCCTATCCCTCTTTATCTTCCATATAACCCTTCCTATCCCCCACATGTTTTGTTTTTTGAGGAACCTCCAGACTGCTGTTCAGAGTGGTTGTACCCATTTACATTACCACCAACAGTGCATATCCCCGCCAACATTTGTTTTTCAAATTCACAATATTGGTAACATTTAACTGGGGTGAAATGAGATCTCAGAGTTGTTTTTATTTGAGTTCCTTTTGGGGCAAGGATGATAAGCATTTTGTCATGTGTCTCTTTGCCATTCTTACCTCTTCTGAGAGGTCTTTACATAGTTCCTTTGCCAATTTAGTGATTGGTTTATTAGCTCTGGGGGGAGAAGGGGTTAGTTTCCTGAGCTCCTTGTATATTTTGGATATTAAGCCTTTATCTGCTGTATTCCTGGTAAAGATCTCCCAATCTTATAATTATTTCTTTATGTATCTTTTTCCTTGGTTAGATTATGAGTTTTCCATAGGTAGGGAATCATGACTTACCAATTTTATTTTTCTAACCACATAATAAGCACCTAAAAAATGTGTGTAGAATTGAATCTTTTTTCTTCAATCTGTATTCAGCCATTGGAAGTATATACAGAACCACAGCTGTCTTATCTTTTCTCCTCTTGTTTCTGTTAGGGCAAAGCTCTTTTCAGCCTCCTGCAATCTACTCATGATTTCCTTCCTTATCATTAACTATCCATAACAACTTGTACTTCATGTACGTAAATGGAAGTGGTTTCTCTTTAGCCATCTGGTTTTCTGACTTCAAGCAAAAACCCAGTTGACTAATAATCTGAACTCCTTGAACTAAGGGGAACTATTATATCTTCCAAAGGAAGAATATAAAATATATGCATGCACTTATGCCAAGTAGAACAGGCTGTAGAAGTATGCATGGGGAGTAATACATGACCTATACATGGAACATAATATATGGCCTGAGAGGTAAGCTGTTACAAAGGTTAGGTACTATCTGCAGGGTATCTCTGCTTCCTGATATCTTGCAGACATTTGTAAGCATTAATTTACATAGTTTTCTTAGTTCTGACTACTTCAATAAACTTATATATCCTAAAATAGTTCTTCCCCTTTAATTTCAATTTTACTTTATCTTCTAGTAGTATGTCTTTTCAACTTGTGATGTTATTGAGCTAACTTAGCATCTTTGGAGAATCTTTTTTTTTTTTTTTGGTCATGGGGGCTGAACTCTTCAGCTCAAGGCTAGCATCCTACCAGTTGAACCACAGTGCCACTTCCGGCTTTTTTCTGCTTATATGGTGCTGAGGAATCGAACCCAGGGCCTCATTCATGCAAGGCAAGCACTCTACCACTGAGCCAACTTCCCAGCCCACTGGAGAATCTTTTGTGATTTTCCAGGACACTGCTTAGGAGATCTGTGCTTTTTAGAAGCCATTCTAGCTTCTCTTCTATCTCACTAGGAAAATCTAGACTAGATTTCCTTCATGAATTTTAGAGCTACACTTGAGGACTGACTACATATTTATGCAGAAATCTTGGCTAGTCTTTTTGTCAGTTTTTCTGAATTGGCCTAAGAATTAATTAAGAGACTTCCTTAATGAAGAGACTTCCTTAAGCAGGCCATACAGAGAGTGCCATGCTTACAGCATATAATTTGATGAGCCTCTCATTAATGTCATGCAAGTGCTGACTCGGCAATTGTACAATGCCAAGGGTAAATACTCCCTTAAATGTCCTAGGCACTGCTCCTGCCTCACTTAAGAGTGAGATGTGTTGGACTTGTAGATAAATTATGTAGGTACATAATTTAACATTTACCAAGATGAGCCTATCCTCAGATACATTGAAGTGGTAACTATTGATGTTTATGTGCTATATCAGTTTGAGTTTTCTTGCTTTGGTTGCCTTATAGATCATCTTTCCTTTTTTATAGAACTGTATTGCTGTTAATAAGAATTATCCTTGAATATTGCCAATGTGTGGATAACATCCCATCTGTTACTACTGACATGCTTACACGTCTGTCAGATTTATTAAAGGTATGTATGACTTCACCCTTTTATGGAAAGAAGTAGTTGGAGGATTCAACTCTAACACACTTTAAAGTTATCTTTAAGACATCAAGTTTATGATATTGTTTGTGGTTGCATCACAACATATTACTGGAAAAAGAGCTGCTTGCTTCCTTTCCCTTCCATGTTTATAGAGATTCCTCATTACACCCATAGTTGTTAATGGCATTGGAGACAGGAGATGATTTGTTTGTTAGGTGCTGAACATGACTGAGGCCACTTAGGTCAAAAAACCTGGACTGTTTTCAAATGTGCATGGAAGGAATTCACTGAACTTTACAAAATTCATCTCACTAAGGTTAGAGATTTTTCTTACATCATTCTTTCAGAACCACTGATAGAGAATGAAAATATGGTGATAATTTTATCAGCCAACTCATATTAACAGATAATTTAAATGATTAGTTTACAAGAAAGGCCTTATTCTTTTCAAATCTCTAATCTATTAATTAATAGTGTTCTGAGTTTGACTTAGTCAAGATTTTTATTCTTTTGAAAATAGGATTTTTACAGTAAGAATGACAGAAAACCAAGTTTTGTGAATACAAATTAAGGGTTACTTTCTAAGAATTGATTTTTAGAATTTCTCACTTTTTTTTCCTACCAGACATAAATATTATCATTGAGAATACCCTTCGCTTTGTATTATTGCATAATAATACTTGCTTCTACCAGAAAACTATGGTCCTTGAGTGAGCAGAAAGAGCAATTTATTTTTAGGACAGTTAAGACATTGTTATCATAGAAAAGATGAGCTTCAATGAATTGTTGAATTTTGTTTTTTTTTTCTTCTTTGTTAGTATTTCAACTCAAGAAGTTGCCAGTTAGTTCTTGGAGCTGGTGCACTGCAAGTTGTTGGACTAAAAACCATAACTACAAAAAATTTGGGTATGGATTCTTGCATTTGATCCACATGCTGAGGTATTAAGATGATGACGTATTTTGAGGTGAACAGTATTAGAATGTCTGAACGTCCTCATACTGATAATGCTTACAACTCAAGTCTGTTGGGAAAGCAACAAGTTCATTACATTGTCTAGTATCACAGTATTTTCTTGCAAGAAATGAAATATGTTGCCTTCCACCATGGTGCTCTTCATTTATGAACTTGAGCCTGTATAAAATTACTTTTTGTTTAATTTGATATTAATTAAAATCAAAGAACAACTTTTTTTGTTTTTCCATTATGTATCCACATCCTGAATCTTCAGCTCTTTCTTCGAGGTGTTTGCAGTTAATCGTGCACTACATTCCTGTGATCCGGGCTCATTTTGAAGCTCGACTACCATCTAAGCAATATAACATGCTTAGGCATTTTGATCACATCACTAAGGTACTTTGTCACATATTTTCTGTGGGCATTCATACATTTAATTTCTTAATTGTGTTTTTTTGATGTGTCTCTAAGGCTTTAAAATTCTACATTATTTCTAATTACAGGATTACCATGACCACATAGCTGAAATATCAGCCAAGCTTGTAGCGATAATGGATAGCTTATTTGACAAGCTCTTATCAAAGGTAATGATTTATGGAAATCATTAAGCTTTGCTTAAAGACATTATGACTTCATATTAGACAGATTCTTATATATAGAAGCTATGATAGGAGAATCTAAATTTTCTATAAATATTTACCCATTGATAGAATTTTTAACAATTTTTTTTTCAGGTAATAGTGACCATTTGCTGTGACAAAGACTATCCCTAGTAGTCTAAAAAAAAATCTTAATTCATGACATTTAGCCAACAACTCAGTAACACATTCAGATTCCCCAGATAGTTGATCACAATCTAGAAGGCTTAGAACAAGAGTAGAAATGATTCCAAGTAAGATAGAAACAGTACACAGAAATATTTTGTTGGCTGCATTTATAGATGTGTACCTTCTTTAGAAACAAGTGTTAGTTTGAAAACCCTCTGGAGATAGAATTATAAGGACAAAGATAAAAATAGGGAAAAATATAATATTTGAGATTAAAGTATGCTACTTTATTTTTCTAGAATGATAAGACAGTCTGAAGTGCTCTTGTTATATATACCCTCATATACCTTTTTTTTTGGCCAGTCCTGGGATTTGAACTCAGGGCCTGGGTGCTGTCCCTGAGCTTCTTTTGGTAAAGGATAGTGTTCTACCACTTGAACCACAGCTCCACTTCTGGCTTTTTGTATAGCTTTTTGGAGATAAGGGTCTCCAGTCCTTTCCTGCCTTAGCTGACTTCAAACTGTGATCCTCAGATCTCAGCCTCTTGAGCATCTGAGATTACAGCTACCAGCTGCTGGTAGCTGATAATTGTTTTTAGTTTATCTCTTTGTTTTCATTCTCAATAGTTCATTAAGTAAGCTAATGTTCATCCTTCCAAAATTTTAAGTATACCAAGAAAGTATCTTCAGAAAAATGTCACTTAATCAGCCACAAATCTTTTTGTCTTATCCCTCACTTTTTTTCTTTCCCTGAGTTTTCCAATCTATGTCTTAAAGAGAAACTTGAACATTTGAAGGTTAAGTGTATACTTTTTGCCCAAGATCATATTTAGAAGAACCTTACTTAAGCAAGAGTTTTAACTTACTTTTTTTTCTACTTGCATCCTTCAGATTCTGAAATAGCAGAAGAACAGCAGACACTTAGAAATCAAAATAAAGTGGTGGCTATTCACACACAGACATGTGCCCAAGCCTGTCATTATTATGTATAATGTCAATTTCAAATGACATAATACTGCATGTGTTTAATAGTTCTTAAGCTTTAGTCACAGGAGCCCTTTACATTCTTAAAAATAATTGAGGATTGAAGAGCTTTTAATGCAATTTGTACCTACTGGTACAAAATTTAAAAACACAGAAATGGACAAACATACCTTCTATTAGTGTTCAGAATGACATCATTGTCACATTTCATCCCAAAAATTATTCATGAGAGAATCAGGGTAAAAACTAATAAATATCTATGCTGGCTCACGCCTGTAATCCTAACTACTCACGAGGCTGAGATCTGAGGATTGCAGTTCAAAGCCAGACCAGGCAGGAAAAACCGCGAGACTCTTATCTCCAATAAACCAACAGAAAGCTGGAAGTGCTGTAGTGGCTCAAGTGGTAGAACACTAGCCTTGAGCTGAATTGCAGAGATACAGCGCCCAGGCCCAGAGTTCAAGCCCCACAACTGAAAACAACAACAACAACAACAAAAGACTAATAAATATCTGGGTACTAGTGGCTCAAACCTGTAATCTTAGCTAGATAGGAGATTAAGATTGGTTTGAAGCCAGTCTGTGCAGGAAATCTGTGAGACTCTTACCTCCAGCTGCCAAAAAAGCAGGACGTGGAACTGTGGTTCATGTGATAAAGCACTACCCTTGAGCAAAAAAATCTCAGGGACAGCATCTAGGCCCCAGGACCAGCAAAAAATATTTTAAAACAAACAAAAACCTAACAAACAAGAAAACTTGATAAATAACATTTTAGTATTATTTTGTAAATTGTTTTTACTTTCTGGCTTCTTTGAAAGGGTCTATGGCTCCCACAAATCCTCAGATCACAATTTGAGAACCAGTGCTATTGTTGATAAACAGGTATTAGTTTATATTTCATTTTAAAGAAGCTTAAGAAATTCACAGTTACATGCAAGCATACTTTACTAGTAAAGTAGTTTCTACTTCTGTATGGAGAAAAATTACAAATTCTCTTACTTTCTTTATCCGTGTCAAGTACAAGCTAAACTCAAAAACAATTCTGTTCTAGTTTCCTTGTTAAAATAAGACATTCTTTTGTAGAACCAAAAGTCATTAATGCATGTATGCCTTCAAGAAATATACTAATTAACAAGACAGAGGGCTGTAAGCTGCAAACAATATAAAATTAAGTAAATGTTTAGTAATTTCAGATCAGTGACTGGTATTGTTCCAGGGAGGAGGTCTATGCCTGGCCCTTGAGTTTTAAATTTATGATGCCACAAAAATGAATTTGAGAATAGATCATGATAGAGACCTAGAAATTTTTTTAGTATACCAAAGCAAATGTAAGATAGAAAGATAATATATAACCCAGACATGGGTACAGACACATCTGATACAAGGTGCAGTGAGTGCAATAACATTCCAGACATTCATGATGAAAAAGTAGGGTCCTGGCTCAAATTTACCTTAAGATAAGTGTTCCTCTTTGTTCAACATCTGGTACATCTAGTTACCATTTTTCAGTTGGGGACAGATTTCAAGGTTCATCTGTTTATTAAATTCAAGTCATTGATGTTTTTAGCATCTCTTTAAGCAAAAGATGGATATTGCCACACACTCCCTTTAAGACTGGCATCGATCCTTATATTCATTACCTCCCTTCCTTCTTTCCTTCCTCCCTCCCTTCTTCCCTCCCTTTCTTTCCTTCCTTCCTTCCTTCCTCTCCCCTCCCCCTCTTTCTTTCTTCTTTTTTTTTTTTTTTTGCTGGTCTTCGGGCTTGAACTCAGGGCCTGGGTGCTGTCCCTGAGCCTCTTTGTGCTCAAGGTTAGTGCTCTACCACTTAAATCACAGTGCCACTTCCAGCTTTCTCTGAGTGGTTTATTGGAGATAAAAATCTCATGGACTTTTCTACCCTGGCTGGCTTTGAATCGTGATCCTTAGATCTCAGCCTCCTAAGTACAGGTGTGAGCTACTAGTGCATGGCAAGATAAGTTTTCTTTTTTTGGTCAGTCCTGGGGCCTGAACTCTGGGCCTTGGCCTGGGCACTATCCCTCAGCTCTTTAGCTCAAGCCTAGTGCTCTACCACTTAAGCCACAGTGCCATTTCTGGCTTTTTCTGCTTATGTGGTGCTGAGTAATCGAATCCTCATGCATGCAAGGCAAGCATTCTACCACTGAGCCGCATTTCCAGCCCCCATTTTTCTTTTAAACATATTTTGTACTGAGAAAAGTTCTTTTTCCAAGTGTTGTCTGCCCCCGTCCCACATATAAGGTTTTTCGTAAGATATCCTTGCTCACTTCCCAGATCATACTAATTATTTTGGTTAAGCGCTCAAAGTCAGGGAAGAACTGTTCTTTTTCCTTATTACTAAACATTGCAGTTTATGAAAGAGTAAAGGGCTTATAGCAAAGAAGATAGTTGTTGTTTTTTTGTCAGTCATGAGGCTTGAACTCTGGGTTTGGGCGCTGTCCTTGAACTCTTTAGCTCAAGGCAAGCATTCTGCCACTTGAGCCACAGCGCCACTTCCAGTTTTCTAGTGCTTTACTGGAGATAAGAGTCTCAGGGACTTTCCTGCCCAGGCTAGCTTTGAACCGAGATTCTCAGATCTCAGCCTCCTGAGTAGCTAGAATTACCGGCGTGAGCCACCGGCACCCAGCAGAAAATAGTTCTTGTATGCTTTTGTTCAAACTATTCATTAATATAATGTTTGCTTTGAACGCCTGGTTGCTGTTTTGTATACTTCATTTTCTGACTTTAATCTGTGATTTTATTTTCTTTATGTTCATATTTGCCACCTACACTTAAGTTGTTAATATTTTGCCAATTTTGCTTAAATATTTCACAGTAAATGTAAGACAGTATGGTACTCTATCCATACATAAGAATATAAGTTTTAAAATTAAGAATACATTCTTCCATAACCAGTTATCATCCATCATCACATCAAAAGAAATTAGCAGTAATTGTTTAGTGTCATCTGTTATCTCTTCTCATATATGAAGCTTAACCAGTAACCATAAAATGTCTTCTATAACATAGTGTTTTCTTTCCTTTCTTCCTCACTAATGACTTCTGTTACCTGGTCTGTTGGATTCCTGGTATAAGGCTCTTTGTCATTCCTTATCCTGTTTGTTTGTTTGTTTTTTCCTTCCTGTGCTTCTCAGGAGTCTGAATCTATTTTTAATTCCTACCAAAATAGCAGAAGCATTTGGCTTAAGTTTTAGCTTTTTATTTTCTTACCTTCAATTTAATTTTGGTAAGAATAACACAGTAATACCACCTAGTCTTATTTTAAGATGCTAATAAATAAAGGTTGTTTGGGTAAAAATGAGACATTAATATCACATTGTACTAATAGCTAGACTATTGTCTTAGTCATTGCTCACGTATTTATTCACTCAATAAGTTATGTGCAATCTGTGTGTTGGGTAGTATAGGGATATGCAAAGGTGAGCTAGCCATTCATCTTGTCTTCAAAAAAATAGAACATTCAAAATGTTAGAAATAAGGAATTGATTCAGTACATTAGAGCTTTTAAAGCTTTAGGAAAGATAGTTGCCAGGTAGGTGAGGAGATCTAGGAAAGCCTTATAGCTGTAGCGTGCATACAAATTTTGCTTTTAATTGGGAGAGAACAAGGGTAAAGGGTGACATTGTCCAAAATTAAATGTAGTCTTTACCTGAATTATGTAACTGTAACTCCTCTGTATATCATCTTTATAATAACAGTAAAAAATTCAAAAATTAGCTTTTAAAGATAGCTAAGATTAGGGGAAATGAGTTGAAGAGATCTCTGGGATAATAGCTGAGTAAACATGTTAGTAGCCAATTCCATTTCAGGGTTTTATAGCCAGATAGACATTAAGTCAAATCCTAGGCTTGTTACATATTTGTTATTGGATATCTTTGGGCAAATTAATGAACTTATTAACATTTTGATGTTATTAATGATAACAAAAGTAACATTCCATTTAGCTATTACATTAGGTTGTATGTTCAGAGAGTATGATCAGTTTGAAAAACTGGAAATCAGTGATTATCAGTTTAAATCTGCTTTATTGAGGTATAATTTATATTCAGTAAAATTATTTTTTAAATATATGATTTGATATATGTGTGTATATATATATGTAGAACTAACACAGTCATGATCACTGTTAAACATTCTTCTGGGTACTTGTACTTTTGCATTTTCCAGAATGTCCTTTATTCATTCAGAATGAATGAACCTTGTGACAGGTTTCTTTCATTCAGCATAGTGCTTTTGGAATTGGTGGATGTAATAAGATGTCAGTGGTTTGTTTTATTGTAGAATAGTATGTATCTATTATATGAATATATTACTTTTTTTTGTTCATCACCACTTAGTAGGCATTTGGGTTTTCTCCACTTTTTGGTGGTTATGACTAAAGATACCATAAATAACCATATCCAGTCTTTGTGTTTGTCTTTTCATTTCTTTAATATAAATACTTTGGAATAACACATTAGCTATGGATTATGGAATGTTAAAATAGCTGTTTAAGAAAAGAGTTCTAGGTGTTCTTACTTTTACCATCACTTGCTAATGTCAGCCTATTTTGATTTTGTGACAGAGACTTTCTATGTAGTTTCTTAGGCCGAAGTTGAAATCCTTTTGCCTTAGCCTATCAAGTGCTGGGATTACAGCAGTGTACCATACACAAAGCTCCTTGTTTTTAATGTTATTCTTTTACTGTTGTGCAAGGAGTGATACCTCATTGTGGCTTTTTTTCCCAGTATTGGGGATCAAACCCATGGCCTCATATGCTAGGCAAGCACTATACATCTAAGCTAGTCTTCTGCCCTCTTGTTGTGATTTTAATTTACCTAACATATGATAAGTTCAGTATATTTTCATGTGCTTGTTTGCCATCTGCATATTTTCACTAGTAAAGTGCTGATTTGTTTTTAGTTTTACAATCATTTTCTTACTGAGTTATAAGAATTCTTCATATATCTTAAAGGTCCTTTATCTATTACATGTCTTTTAACTGTTTGTGTAAGTGTTTAACCATTTGTGTAAGATAATCTGTAGATTATTTTTTCATTTTGTTAATAGTTTCTTATGAAGAGCAGTTTTTAATTTTTAAAAAAAATCCAGCTTATTTCTTTTACTGTTCATGAGTCTTATGTCCTAGCTTAAGAAATTTTTGTGTAAACCAAATCACATACTAATGTTTAGAAAATTTATCATTCTTTTTTTAATTTAAGATGATAACCCACTTGTAGTTATTTTAAAAACTAATATCTAGATTAGTCAAAATGTAATGGCAGGCATTTGTAAGGTAATAAAAATTATTAAAGGCCTTACATAAGTATTTCTCTGCTGAGGCCATTTTAGTCCTCCCTATTCAGTTAAATTCAGTTTTCAAGTTGGAACACCTAGTAAATGTGCGTCTTAAATACAAAAATGGAAGTTTAGAGCAGGAGATTAATAGAAAGCATGAGGCTGAGTAAAAATGTTCAAAGAAAAGAAGGATAATAAACAAGATTTGATGAAGAAATCTTGCTTGCACTTAGATAACTGGAGGCTGAAGACAAGGTCAAGAGGGAAAGGGCTAGGAAAAGGTGTTGCATGAGGAGACGATTGCAAGTGAGAGCATGGACGTGCTATGCCACAGTGAAGAATGGAACTAGCAAAGTTTTACTGAGTGCAGAAGTTACGATGTCTCCACTGAGTTTTTTACAGAGAAATTTCAAAGGAGTGTTAATAGTTTGGGTGGTGGCAGGAACCAAATTTTAAGGGTTGAAAGTAAGTATTGTGTCAAGTTTATGTGACTGAGGAAATGCGATAGTGAAGGGAAAATGAAAAATCATATTTTTAGGGAAAGCATGGGTAAAGGTCAGGGGTGGGAAAGTATATTTAGTTTTTTTAGTGCTGCCAAAACAAATGACTAGATGACATAAAACAATGTGTTCTTTCATAGTTCTAGATACTAACAATTCCTAAATCAAAGTGCTGGCCAGGGAATTTTCTCTCTGAAGGCTCTAAGGAAGAGCCTAGAGCTCTTCTGTTTCTGCTTTTTATAACTTATAGCTGCTATCACCCCTTGGCATTCCTTGGCTTGTATCATATCACACCATTATTCATCTGTCTTTATCTATTAGTCTTCCTATGTCTCTGTGTCTGAATTTCTCTCTTCTCTTCTTGAATTTAGGGTATGACCTTATGCAGTACCAGCTAGACATGAGTTTTTGGAGGGACATTATTTAATCCAATATAGAGGAGAACTTAAGAGTAATTACCATTGAAATGATACTTCATACCTAGTAGGATGACTTAGAAAGAAAAGACAATAATAAATTTTGATGAGAAGATGGAGAAATTGGAGTCCTCATTCTTTGCTAGTGACAGTATAAAATTTAGAAAATAGTTTCAGTATTTTTTTCATCCCTACTATATACATTCCTGAGGTGAAAATATTTTTTCACATAAAAATCTCTACTTAAATGTTCACAGCAGCATTATTCATAATAGCAACCTTCAAAGAAAAAAGAAACAGCTCAGATGCATATCAGTTGATTAATGTATGAACAAAATTGGTCCATCAATAAAGTGAAATATCTAGTCACAAAAAGAAATATTACAATGAGTAAATTGAGATTTAAGTAAAAAATTCAACATATTGTAATTCCATCTATATGAAATAACTAAAAATTTGAGGAGCCAGGATTAGAGGCCAGACACTCAGTTTTAATATTGGAAACAGCCTATGTTCTCAGCCACAACTTAGTTCTACAGAGTAACTTGTTCTTAGGATTTGCATGATTATTACTGATCACAGTTAATATAAGGTTGAGCCCTAAAAAGTTAGATATATTTAGGGGCAGAAAATACGCTTCAGGAAATACTCGAGACAGTGTACAATACAGAGGACTAAACATAATTTTCATTACTTTTCCCTTCCAGTATGAGGTGAAAGCTCCTGTTCCTTCTGCCTGTTTCAGGAATATTTGTAAGCAAATGGCAAAAATGCATGAAGCTATATTTGATCTTCTTCCCGAAGAACAAACACAGGTATTAATTCCCCAGATGACTTTTGTATATATGATGTGTAATAGCCATGAAAATTGGGGTGTTTTTACATGTGTTCAGCATAATTAAACTCAATTCTAATTCCAATATTATTGTTACCATTTCAAAGTGCCCTTTGTTTATGCAGTTAGTAATTCTAAAAGTAAAAGATAAGTTACTATGAATATAATCCTAAGTGAATATGGAAGAAATGATGGAGTTAAGATTAATACACATAATTAATCCAATCTGTTTTATCATACTTTCTAGTTCACTGTAATTATTTAGCAAGAGTTTAAATTTGACTGATTTTTTTGCTATTCAGACAAGTTTTCATTGGCTTCATTGGTCTCTAAAATTGATTGAGTGAATAGAAATGGTATTTGGGGGTCAGTAATGACTGTCTTAGTGTCTCGCCTACTCTCACTCATTCCTCCTGGTTTTATGCCACTTCACGCTTCCCTTCAATATTAAATGTTACCATTTTTCTTCATTTATGCACCTTAATTTCATGGTTATATATCATCTAGCTCCCTGAGGCAGGCTCGCTGAGGCCTGAGGGAAATGGTAGAATAGGGAGGACTTTCTGAGGTCTCTACCCTTATTTCTTCCTAGCCAACCCATCCTTTTTATTCTACATGTGAAATCCCTCCCCTTTGACTTTCTGACCTTGACTAGCCGTATGAGTTCTAATTTGAAAAAGATAGCTAGTTCATGGGAGCTGGACATACGGGTACTCTGTTTTTTTTATCTATCATATAAAGGATACTCTCATCAAAGCTGTGCAAGTTATACACACACTTTTTTCCCATAGAAAATATGTGTGCCAAATCATTTCCATAGATTAATTGTATATACTTTTAGGTTGGATGTTTCTCAAAGAATTATTAGGTAATTATATTAAAAAGATGCATGAAGGAGCATACTTTGAAAAGATTTTAGTTCAGAGTTTAATAGCACCTGTTTCTTTGTCATTGTCTTTATTTTCCTCCATCAAGTTCCTGATTACTGTAAATTTTCCACTACCTTGTATTCTTTTTATCCTCATGATTGATCCCACTTACATATCCACAGGAATTCTTCCATTGTGTAAAGAGGCAGGTCTTACTGCCCAAAGAATTACTGCTTAGAGTAAGAAAAGCTTTTGTCAACTAAGAAAAAATAAAATAGCATTTAAATGCTTTCAGAGGAACATGTTTGTTTTGTTTTGTTTAAGTATATGTCAGAAGAAAGAGGAATTTAAACATTTTATTGAAATAATACTATAACTCATATAATCAGGTCTTTTATTTCAGGAGAGCTTTAAGAAATTTAGTGTCCTTTCTTTTCCAGATGTTATTTTTAAGAATTAATACAAGTTACAAACTCCACTTGAAAAAGCAGTTATCTCACTTAAATGTGATAAATGATGGAGGACCTCAAAATGGGTATGATTTTTAATATATACTTTTTTAGCACATAGTCTCATACTGAACTGTTCCCATGATTGGCTTTTATTCTTTATGATCTTTTCTGCTGTAGTCAGACTAGGGACAGAAATTCTAAAATCAGTAACCTTCTGCTTTTCTCTTGTGGAAATTTCTTTCTGTCCATCTGAATCTTTTTACATTAAAGTGGGTTGTGAATGGCCAGTTCCTTGCCTGACTGTATCTACTTATTTGAGGCAGTGTAGGTCAGTAATATCTCCTTAGTTATCCAGTCAGCTTCCCATATCCAAACAGAACTCAAAGAGCTGTACTTACTAGCTCGATGGATGGATATATGAAAGTTACTTACCTTCTGTGACTGATTTATAAAATGACAAGAAGAAAATCTGTCTGTCTGGGAGGTTGGCTCAGTAGTAGAGTGCTTGCCTCACATGCATTAGTCCCTGGGTTTGATTCCTCAGCGCCACAGAAGCAGAAAAAAGTCAGAAGTGGTGCTGTGGCTCAAGTGGTAGAGTGCTAGCCTTGAGCTGAGGGACAGCGCCCACCCAGGCCCAGAGTTCAGTTCCCATGA
>NW_012267279.1:3658345-3723160 GCF_000151885.1 Dipodomys ordii | reverse complement strand
AAAAAAGAAAGTCCATGAGACTCTTATCACCAGTAATAAACCACCAGAAAACTGGAAGTGGCACTGAGGCTCAAGTGGTAGAGTGCTAGCCTTGAACTGAAGAGCTGAGGGACAATGACCAGGCCCAGAGTTCAAGTCCATGACCAACAAAAAATAAAAATAAGATCAGATATAGTGGTATATGCATGTAATCCCAGTACTTGGGAATTAGGGCAGGAGGATAAAGTGATACCATAGCAAAGAAGGCAGCTGATAAACTTCCCTCATTATTTTTTATAAAGAATAGTGTAGATAAAAAAAAATATGGAGCTGTGAATATAGGTGTTGTAGAGTGCTTACTTAGCATGCATAAGACCTTCGGTTCAATCCCTTAGCAGCAGCAAAAAATAGGAAAAATAGGAGAGGAGACAGAACACCGATCATTTATTCTTTAGTATGACTTCCTTGGTATGTTATCTGCCTCATAGATTTTTAAAAATAAAATTTTATCACCTTAAGTGTTAAAGGAAATTTAGGTTTACATTTCAAAATTATAGGAATAAAAGATATATTTGAAGGTGAAAAAGAAGTACTAAATTATTTTACAAAAGTGTTTGGAAGCTTCAGTCTGCTCAGTCTGTCTGCTAAACTGAATTTAAGTTTTAGGCAAGATTATGATTCCCTCCTTTGACTATTACCTGAGTCTTCATTTTGCTTTTAAAGAATTGTTTTCAAAATTTTCATGAGCCAAAGAAGAGTATAACAAGTGCTTGAATACCTCTCACCTAGATTTGAAAACTGCTAAAATGATGCTACATTCTCAATTCTTTCATTATTTCTCCATAAGCACAGTTCTTTTGTCAAACATTTAAAACAAAACAACACAACAACAATAACAAAAACTGGGTGCCCGTGGCTCATGCCTATAAATTCTCTTGATTCAGGAGGATGAGTTAGGAGAATCAAGGCTTGAAGCCAGCCCAGGCACATACGTGAGCCTCTTCAATTTCAAAAGCTGGAAAAAACTCTTCTCTCCAGCAGAAGGCTGGAAATGGAGATGTGGCAGAGTGGAGAAGTGGTAGGGTGCCAGCCAGAAATGAAAACACCAAGGAAGAGCAGGACCAGAGTTTAAGGTTCAGTTCCAGCATACAAGGATAGGGACACACATATTCTCTCTCTCTCTCTCTCTCTCAAGATTTAACCTGTAAATACCATGCACACATCTTTAAATAATAAGTACATAAATAACTGTAAGCCTTTCTAAGATAACTGATGTTAATTAACCACACCAACATACACCCGGATACTTTCTTTTTCCACTCCTGGGAGTAGAACCCAGGGCTTTACTAGTATAGAGTAGGTAAGTGTTCTACAACTAAACTACATCCCCAACTAAGGTATTTTTAACAGGAACACCAGACTATTTCCCACTTGATATTGAGATATAAATGATATATATATACATATATAAATGATATATATATATATATATATATATATATATATGTTACCTGCTATTGAATCTTCTTTTGAAAAGAAATAGCATATTAAGAATATAGAGCTTGAGGGCTGGGAAGGTGGCTCAGTGGTAGAGCGCTTGCTTTGCATGCCTGAGGCCCTGGGTTCGATTCCTCAGCATCACATAAGCAAAAAGAAAAAAAGCTGGAAGTGGTGCTGTGGCTTAAGTGGTAGAGCCTTAGCCTTGAGCTGAAGAGCTGAGGGACAGCACCCAGGCCCAGAATTCAGGCCCCATGACTGGACCCCCCCCCCAAAAAAAAAGAATTTAGAGCTTGATGCTATGACCTAAAGAGGCTACACTAAAAAAGTTAGTATTTTTAAGACCTCCCCCCCAAATTTTTAACGATAGGTAAGTTCACTGTTCTCAGGCCAGTAGTGCTGAAGCATCCAAGCTCTAACTCATTAGCTATTATTTTCTGTGGGGAATCCTCTTAGTCACAGAAATTAATTTCTATGTACAAGTTATTCATATCTTTGATCTCTTGATAGTATTCCAAGAATTGTAATCTCTATATTGTAGCTATGGACATAACTATCTGCTTATGAAGGAAATTGTTTCTGAAATCACAATTAAAATGCATTTTTTCTTTTTGAGCCAGTTCTGGGGCTTGAACTCAGGGCCTGGGTGGTCCTGAGCTTTTTTGCTAGACTAGTTTTCTACCACTTGAGCTCCACAGTTCCTCTTCTGGCTTTTTGTTGGTTAACTGGCAATGAGCTTCTCAAAGATTTTTTTTTATCCAGGCTGGCTTCATGATCCTCAGATCTTAGCCTCCTGAGTAGTTAGGTTTTCAGGCATTAGACACCATCTCCCAGTAAATGGTCCATTTTAGCATGACAATTGGTAGTATAGCTTAGTGCATTCAGTGTTATACAATTCCAAAGTGTTTTTATCCCAGAGAAAATCCTCCCTACCCAACTAGGCATTTGCTCCCTGTTCTTCCTCTTCCTCTGCTATGTACTTTTTGATGAAATTTTCTTTTTCCCTAAGATACTTTTCAAATACAGACACTTATAGAAAATAGAACATTTGTGTTCCTGCTACCCAGAATTGATCATTATTATTACCATTTGCTATTTTTAAAAATTATCTTATATTTTTAACTGGTATTAAAATTAGTATAACACATGAAGCTGAAGTACACCTTGATACCCCATTTCCAGTCTTCATTTCCAATGCATAGGTAGTGTTTCTAGTAAGTTTGACCTATATACTTTCAGTTGTTCTTGTTTGTTTTATGAAAACTATGTAAAGCTGTTTGGTAAATTTAGCTGTACAGCAAGCATACTGAACAGATACATCCCATTTTTTAAAAATTCACATCAGCCCTCTATATCCATTGACTCCATGTCCACAGACTTAATCCATCAAAGATGGAAATGAGTAAAAAGATGTCAGTACTGAAAATGTACTGATTCTGTAGTCATCAATCCTAAAAAAATGTGCATTACAACTGGTTATGTAAGTAGTATTTACAGTGTATAAGGTATTACAGATAAAAAGTATGAGATTTAAAAATAACTTCTCCAATGTTTAGGTTGGTAACAGCAGATGTAGCTTTTTACACTGGAAATCTTCAAGCCTTAAAAGGCCTTAAAGATTTGGACCTAAATATGGCTGAGATCTGGGAACAGAAGAGATGATGACATACTGCAAAACTGGGTAGTTCATCTGACCATGGGATGTGTGTTTCTGAAGAAAACCTGGATTCCTGTGTTTCAAGAACAGAACCTGGAACCCAAGTGAACTGAGGTGTGGGAAAGGGAAAAGGAAAGTATCAGTGTTGGGAAACTGGATTCCGTGGGATCTACAAAGAATGCCATTTTGTACATCCTTCAGTGAGGAGTAACTGATCAGGTGTCTATAACATTTTTCATTCTCTCTGGAAACAGACTCAGGTTTCTTTGGACCAAATCCAAAAGAACACATAGCTGTAACACAGCTGTAGTTGACTAGAATGCTCTGTATACTTTATATTAAAAAATGCTTTGCATTTCTTCCAGTGCAATGAAATTCATATGGTGTCCCACCTTATTTAATGATGGTACAATTTAAAATATTAAAATCTAAGTCAACTTCTGTAGAAAGTTTTCTCTATAAAAAAGTAAAGCTGTTTGAAAAATTATTTTTTTACAGACCTTTCTATAAAAATAAACATCTTTTGATTGCTTGGATTTAGGAATTCAATTTTTGTTTTAGTGACTAATGTCAAGTTCCAGGCTTTGTGTGTTATATATTTAATCTTTCTACTACCACTATATGTCAATCTGGGTAGAGCTTCAAATAGTTTAAATACATTAAGGCTGATTTTAAGTGAATTAAAAATACAATATTTGCATTTATTTATGCAACTAATTTAAATACTTTTCAGAAGTGGTATACAAAGGATTACAATTTAATAGCTGTATTTTTATAAAAGTACATATGAAGGGTTTGGGATTTTTGGTTTGCTTTTTCTTGCAGAGGTAACAATATGTTTTCATCTAATATACTTACACTCATACTTCACATGAAATATGGCCCTCTAGATTCTTGTTTTTAAGTTATTTTCAATGTGTAAATGAACAAAGACCAGGGAGAAATAAAACTTTTGAAATATAGGCTGCTGTGTTGGGGGCCAGAAATCTGAAATGATAAGTAAGTTCTTTAAAGACCTTTATAATATCTAATCTTCAAAATCAGAATCAGCAAGACAGATGAAAGTGCCTGTGCCTCACCTTACGCCAAGAATCTTGCCTAACCCTGTCAGAGTGCCTAATCTTGTGATTATATACGATGAAATAGTCTTTACTTTGTGCTCTTTGGTTTCTTGAAAGGAAAGCTTGTTTTCTTTCCTTTATCATTACTGAGGTATGTCATTGGTTCTTAAACTGTCTAATAAAACTGTAAAAATTACCAAACTTCAAAAGACAACTTTTTTTTTAAGTGGTTTAGTATACAGTGAATTTTAAACAAGCAACCTACTGAAAGCAAGTGTGGAAGAACTATAAAGTCCAGCTTCATTCTTAGAGAAAAGGCATTCAATGAAATACCAGAAGAGCGGATTCAGAATGTTATTACTAAACACATTTCAGTGGTAACAAGTTTCATCAAGCAGTAGAGCTTTTAAAGAGAGCTTTCAGTGAAGTTATACTCTTACCACAGTATACTAGAGTGCAAGGCTGGGAAAGAAATGCCCTACCTTTCTCTGCCCGCCTCAGCCCTTCCAACCAGAAAAGAAACACCACTTTGTTTAAATAAATGGAGAGTCTGTGGAAAGCATGGCAGGCCTCCCAGCTTTAGAATGCAATGAAAGGTACTAATAAGTACCTTCAAATGCAACTGCTATGGAAATGTTGGGTTTAAAAGTCTTAGAAATACCAAAAAAAAAAAAAAAAAGACTTGCAATATTTAAGTATTCAGTAGCTGGCTAGTATTTAGCAACAATAAATCTTTCAACCTATACTGCTTAGCAAGAATAAGCCATTTTATTTTGCCATTTCATAAAATTAGCATTAAAAAGTACAAGTATAAAGCTAGGCACCAGTGACTCATGCCTATAATCCTAGCTACTCAGGAAGCTGAGATATGAAGATTGCGGTTCAAAGTCAGCTCGGGCAGGAAAGTCCATGAGACTCTTACTTCCATTAAACCGCCAGAAAACTGGAAGTGGGGCTATGGCTCAAGTGGTAGAGCCTTGAGCTGAAGAGCTGAGGGACAGCACCCAAGGTTCAAGACCCACGACCGACAAAAAAAAAAACAAGTATACACGTGTATTGCTTCACTGCTTTATTTTTTTAATCACTGGCAATTCAAAGTGACCATCAGTGAGACTTCCATGAAAAGATATTTCAGTAGAGCTGATCAGCTTTAGGATTAAATAATATTGCACTTTAAGATGAACTAACTTTCAGGAAGCTTCTCGTCAAAGTATTGCTCCATCTGTGTTTTCTGTAGACTAGAAACATACTGCAGAAAACTACTTTAAGAATCAACCCTGCAGGATGCAGTAAGGTAGTAAAGCACCTGCCTATTTAGAATCCAAGAGGACATACATGTCATTGTAAGAAACTAGCCCATAATAAAGTATAAAGTGTATACACAATTTTTTTCATTTTAGTGGTCCAAAATGCGAAGATTTCCAGATACAATCTTGTTCTCTAATACTGCTCCAGGGGGGATGTCAATTCTGTCACCGTGATTTGCAATGATGATAACTGTTCCCTAAGTAAGGGAAAACAAAAATCAAAAGTGTACTTGGAACTGCAACTGAAATGCAATTATGATTAATATATGTACAATTCCTATAATGGATTGTTAATTATAAACAAAATTAAACATGAAAACCAAGTATCATGCTAAGGAAAATATTATGATTTGTCCTGTCAATCCTGGCAGTATCTTGTCTCCTTGTCAGAGATAATAACAAGAATGAGAAGTAGACCTAGTACTATTGCAGGTCTGGCTTTTTCTGCAAGACCACCAAGATCAACTAATCTTCATAAAGAGTTCTTGGTTTAAGATTTAAACATGAAGGGTTTCATAGATTATTTTTTAAGAGACAGTTTAGTGATAACTTTTCATGTTTTGATCAAGCAAATAGACATTAAAATTGAATACACCCCCCTCTCCAATCTTTGTTTAAGCCAATGAATACATTTTCCCCCAAGATCTCTGTTTAAGTAACTTTAAAGAGAACCAAATGTATGGGATCTTTTTAAAAATTTTAGTATTAAAAAATCAATAGCCAGGTACCATTGGCTCACGCCCATAATCCTAGCTACTCAAGAGGCTGAGACATGAGGATCATGGTTCAAAGCCAGCCCAGGCAAGAAAGTCCATGGGACTTTTTATCTCCAGTTAACCACCAGGAAACTGGAGGTGGTGCTGTGGCTCAAGTGGTAAAGTGCTAGCCTTGAGCTGAAGAGCTCAGGGACAGCCCCCAAGCCCATGGTTTAAGCTCCAAGACCGACCAAAAAAAAACAAAAACAAAACTCACTGTAAGTTTATTTCTACTTTCAAACAGCAATATTCGTGAGTTAATTTTAATAATGGTTCTATTTTAAAGAATGTCACGCCGGGCGCTAGTGGCCATACCTGCAATCCTAGCTACTCAGGAGGCTGAGATCTAAGGGGTATGGTTCAAAGTCCACCCAGGCAGGGACGTCCATGAGACTCTTTATCTCCAATATACCACTCAGAAAACCAGAAGTGGCACTGTGGCTCAAGTGGTAGAGCGCTCACCTTGAGCTGAAGAGCTGAGGGACAGCACCCAAGCCCAGAGTTCAAGCCCCAGGACCAACCAAAAAAATTAAAATTACAAAAAAGAATGTCACATTTCAATAACAGTAGTTTCATTACTAGTTTGCTTTCCAATATGAATGCTATTTTCTATGAAATTCCTACCCACTTACTTCAAAATACATCTCATAAACACCTGGTTCAGACTAAGAATTACAAGTTTAGGACTAGAAAGTGAAATATGTTTTATAAAGCTATTACAAGTGTGATTTTCATTATAACATACCTTTAGTGAAACATTTTTGCCAAATGTCACATCTCCTGAGACTGTGAGATGATCCAATTCAAGCATATCTGGTATGCTTTCAAATCTTCTTAGATAATCTTGAACCTTTAAATAGAAATATAATTGTTCAAAAAATGCATTCATAAAAAATTAAGATAGTTCTAACTGGTGTGTAAAACATGGCCAAGCTCAGGTTTTCTATGGTAAGAGCCTATTTATTAACCACTCAGTATACTCAAAATCCATGCCAAAGAGGCAAGGAGATATGAACAGTATCTTTAGAATCAAAACAATCTGCAGTACAGTTGAGCAGATCAGATACTTTGTCAAAACAAAAAGCTATTGTCCTGCAGGCCAGATGAGTAGTTCATATAGTTGAAAAAAGGAGAGATCATATCATTATGGTTTGAATCTGGTTAGACTAGAGTTTTAAGGTATGGATAGAAATCAGAAGTACAGTATATTTCAGGAAAAGTAATATCACAAATAAGCTTATTATCTTTGTCTTTTTCTTAGATTTATAAACACAAGAGTTGTCACTAATGACCTTGATTATTTTGCTGAGAAACTAGAAACAAACTTCCATTGGCTTTGATTTTTACTATATATTCCACTGGAGCTGGACTGTTTTCTATTCTGATTTACAGCCAGCCTCTGTATTCCAATGTTCATTAGATTCCTTCATAAGGCCTCTTCAAGAATATTGTTCCAGGGAATCTCTCTCAAGTATTTTTTTCTCCTGCTTTATTAATTTCCATCAACATATACAAAGTTTCTCCCATATTTAAAAACTAACACCCTTCAAGTCTTAGATCTCTTTTTACTTATCGCCTAATTACTCTTCAAGGCAAAACTCTTGCCTACATTCCTCTCTCTAATTCATCTTTTCCCATTCTCAAATTCATTCTAGTCAGATTCCCACACCTCCATGTGGATAAACACAATGGTGATTTCTCATCCTGAGTTAGCAGCAGCATTTGATGTATGATCTTTTCTTTCTTTTTCATACTTCCTTCCTTGTTTATTCGTGCCAGTACTGGAGCTTGAACTCAGACCTCATTCTCTTGCTCAGCTTCTTCCTTCCCCGCCCCCATACCCCCATGGATGGCACTCTACCACTTGAGTCTAGCTTTTTGCTAGTTAATTTAAATTTTGCATGTTTTTTCTGCCTGAACTGGTGTCAAACCACAATCATCAGACCTCACTGTCTTGAGTGGCTAAATTTGTATGAATGAGCCACCCGTACCTGAATTTTTCATTCTTTCTTGGAATAAGTGTTTCATTGAGACAAACAATCATAGTTTGCAAACTTTTTCATCTGTAGTCCACACTAACTCCTGTCTGGTCCTAGAACAGATTTGGATAGCATAGCAGGACCTTCTAGACCAACCAACCACAAAGACTCACCATGTCACATCAACACTTGCAACATTTGATGTGATTGAAGTCTTTGGGATGCTATCAGCTATACTGATTTTTACTCCTGCCTAGAACAGGTTTTGTACTGTAGACACCTGCACTCAATCTCCATTCATACATAGTCTTTATTGTTTTTCTCCATAGATTTTTCACTTCATATGTTTTTGATGTATTTTACTTAGTATCTTCTCTCTAGAACATCGGTTTCATAAAGACAAAGATGTTGCCAGGGGCTGGTGGCTCACGTCTGTAATCCTAACTGCTCAGGAAACAGATCTGAGGATCATGGTTTGAAGTCAGCCTGAACAGATAAGTCTGTAAGACTATTATCTCCAATTAGCCAGCAAAAGGCCAGAAGTAGAGGTGTGTCTCAGGTGGTAGAGATTCCACTGGTTAAATAGCCTGGGTGAGTAACAGACTCTAAATTCAAACTCTAGTACTGAAAAAAAAATCTGTTTATCTTTTATAGTTAATTCCTTTAAATGATATCAAAGATGGAGAAATCCATAAGGTCAGTAATGGAAACTAAATCCCTAATCCACAAGCACATCTTTCAGTTTACCTTTATAGTTAACGTACCTTTGTAAAAGAACTGCCTAATTTAACCAAGGGCACTGTAGGAAATTCCCGCTTTTCACTCATCGTCAAAGATCCTGCATTAAGGCTATAGAGGTTTGACATCACAAGCAAGAGATCTGAAGTAGTCTTGACAGGCAGAAAACGACTCCTGGGAACGTTAATACCTAAAGAATTCTCAAAACTTTTGATCGCAGCTCCAACTGCAGTTTCTAATTGAATAACATTTAGGCCTCCATCCAAAGTCTATAAGAAAAAGGAATGGGGGAAAAAATACAGGTTTTAGGTACCTATAACTCATAGCTCAATTTGGTGAGGGCTGTTTAATATTTGGGAAGTGTTATCAGGGAATCATTAAAAGAAATACACTAATATTAATGAGTAACAGTTAAGCTCTTAATCATAGATCTTTTCTCAGCCTCTTTGGTTCAGTAATATTTTATTTTACAATAAAGAACTGAAGGTCAGATAGAACAGTATGCATGAGATAGGGAGTCCTCTACTTATGATAGCCCAGGGCTCTCACCATTACCACAGCCTAGAGACAGATAAGGTGCACATTACAGGGATGAGTAGGGCAGGGACTAGAGAGTGACTGATGGGACAGACAGACCAGAGGGAGCAGGGCGTATTATGATCTTAGGAAGCAAGGAAACCAATTAGATGCAACCTTGTTACCTTTGGATTCACAATGATTTCCATGTCAATCGCATTCTGTTCTTGCAGTCTTTTAACTGCTGCAAGAGAAATCCATAGGTTGTTTGTGTTAAATATTTTAAATTTTGATACAGACTTGAACTCATCAACATGTGCTTTTGGCACTTGAGCAATTTCCACCAGTCTCAATTTGCCTTCATATTGAGTAAGTGTTCCACCCTAAAAAGGAAGAAAATGAATGCTTCTACAACTTTGTAAATCACAACTATACTGCTTATAAATTTCATAGAATTTTACAATGATAGTCTTATAGTATACAAAGGAACACATTTGAAAGTACAAGTAAATTATTCCAGTTGTTGTTTTATAATATATTCCCATTATCTTAGTCCATAATTAAAGCCCTAAATAAGTACATTAGATGCTTCAATTTCTAAAGGGCTGCTATGTTAACAGCCAATCCTCTTACTCCTAAATCACTGCTCATCACCAAACAGCTAGTCCTACCACCTCAGGCCCTGCTTTAACTGGTTCTATGGTAAGAGAGAAACAAATGCAAAAGTGGCTAAGAAGTGGCCTCAGGCTAGAGTTGTTCCTGAAGTTCCTAGGCCATGCCAGTATGGATAGAGAGGAACATTAATAAGTACACTACTCAGTTCTCTTACTTGTTTGAGTAAGTACTAAAATTTTGCATGCTATTTCATCAAAGGTCAAGTGTTGCCAATAAAGTCAGGTTACACAAATTTGTCCTTTGCACCAACAATTATTTTTGTAAGTGATACAAAGATATTAGAGTGACAAAACAAAACAAAAAATTCTGTAGGAAAGGAATGAAAATTCTGTTTTCATTAAAGGATTAAAACCATAAGCACTAAGCTTTGAAGAATATTAAAGGTCTGAACAATAAAAATGTTTTTACATTTCAGTTTTATTCCATAAATATACATGAAACTTTTCAATTAAAATTACTGAATTAGATTATCCAAAAACTAAAGTTGACTTTAATCCTATACATCATAGATGAACACACTGTTAGAAATGAAGGTACTCTACAAAATACCATCTCACTGGCTTACAATGGTAGTAAGCATATTAAGATAAATACCATTATGTTTAAAGTGGTAACTACTGAATTAGAAAAAAAAGGCTTTAGCTATATAATCTAGGAAATGTAAAAAAAATTGAATCTCCAAATTGCTTCCTGTCAGTATTTACCTTTACATCTGCACGTGTTTTATTTGTGACTTCCATGACAAATTCACAGCGTTTCCCATTAGGTGGGTTCATAAGATGATTAAGAATATAAAGATCCACCGTGGCACCCAGATTATCTATGTTAGACACAAAAATATACTCTTTGCCTTCTCCTATGAAGGTGCCAAGCAAACCAGAGTTGTAGAAACTGGCATAGATGTCTCCATGGCCTGGTGGGTACCAAGCTTCTGTATTTTCCCCTGAGTAAGATACGTCCTTTGCTACAGGAAGTAATGATTCTTTATTAATCCTCGGGTACCTTAAAAAAAAGAAAAATCATTTTGTAATATCAACTAGAGCACTACAGACCTTCATGTAAAACAGTGCATTAAAGTTAAATAAAATATCTTTTTTCCATGTCTAATATTATGAACAGTAATTTAGTTATAAGTGAATTCATTTAAGAAAATCTCTTATCTGTGTTCCAATTCTGTTTTCTAGGTAGTAATATTTGCTGCAAAAAAAAGGTTTTCCATAAACATACTTATGGAACATACATCATATTTTAAGGTATTTTGTGACTCCAAAAGAAGGGATATATTAAATAATTTTTCTTGGTTGTGAATAATTCTTGGAAATGTATCTAGGGAAAGCTACCTTTTTTCTCTGTAGGAAAACAAGCAGCAGGTGAGTACCTGGATGACTGCTTCGCAGCACCAGTGAGCACACAGGTAAAGACTGGCAAGGGGGAGAGGAAAGCAGGACATGGCACAGCAAGAGACTGAAAGTCAACTAGAAGCTGGAGGAAAAGTATCTATGATGTGGAAAAAGTGTTAATGGGGAGAGTCTAAAAAAACACAACTAAACAAATCAATGGTCCAGCTTCAGACATAGGCACAACTTTATGTAGGCTTGCTATCCATACTTAAAGCTGTATTCCCCCTGCAGTCTGGGCTTCTATTCACCCTACCTTCTCCAGTACATGCTTTTTCTCCAGCATTTACTAAATTATTCAGGTTGAAGAAATTCATTCCAAAAGGAAAGAAGGTTATCAACACTTTAAAACATAACAGAGTCTTTCCCAGAGCTATCTAAAGAGTATGCCCTTAAAATGCAAAGATCTAATAAGAATCTCAAAAAGATTTTAAGAAGAGGAAAATATAGACTCAAACAGTATTTATACTACACGCATTTATTAGCAAATGTTCAGCTTTTAAAGGCATCAAGCCCTTGTAAGCATTCATCTTTGGCACAAGTACATCTGGAAGCTGCTCTGCTAAACATTTTTATAAGTAACATCCACTACAGTGATTTTTTTTTTACTCCTTGTACCTGCTTTGATTGAAAGTGTAGATTTTCACACGACAGTGATTGTACTTCTGTAGTATTTTTTTTGTATCTTCATCCGTGTTAAAAGAATTCATTAAAACAAGAGGAACATCTGTATTGTAGGTTTTGTTCAAATGCTAGGAAGGAAAAGTAACAATCACATCACCCAGATTTATATTTCCTTTGCTTAAAAATGTAAAGTTATCCCTTTCTTGTTAATTCTAAAATGTCTAAACTACGACCCAGACTGGTGCCTCTGAGCAGCACAGCTCTGGGGCTATCTGTATTAGTGCTTGTAGTTCTATGGCTGGACGGATGGCTAGCTGAACATTTTTTCTTGTGTCTCAAACTGCGAGGATGAAAATGAAATGTTAACACAGCTATGGTTCCCTGTGCTCAGGACTGATGTTCAAAAACTCAGTCATGCTTAAACTGAAATCTTTTTCAATCTCAAAAGAACTAATAGGTAATACAGAGTAGAGAAAAACACACTCTTAGAAGTCATGCTGTCTGGATTTATTAAATAGAGAACTTTGGGCCAATGAGTCACTTTCTTTATGTCCTGGTTTCCTCATCTGTAAAATGGGGGTAATAATAGTAATAATAATAGTAATAGTACTAATAGTAATAATAATTATAGTACTAATAGTAATAATTCTTGAAAGAGCTTAGAGTGCTTGTTGAATATTAAGTACTGGATAAACATTCGCTGCTGCTCTAGCTTGCTGCTATATTTGCAGTTGCCTGCCTCGTACTAGGCAGTAAGGATACAGAAGTGGAAAAATCAGGACCACTGCCATGAAGAATTTAGGGTCTATGACTAATTCCTGTGTCTTTCAGAAAAAGAATTGAGAACATTCTTAGCATCCATAGCATCCAACCAGATACGGAGCATCTCCCCAGCTTCCCAAAAGAGTTAAGCCAAGTCATCCCTACATCATGAAGCCTACTACCACTAGATAGAAGGGGACTAGAAGGAGGCAGATCAAAGGAGAATCTAAACAGACCCAGAGATTTCAGAAATCACAAATGATATTTAAGATGAGGCTTTATGTCACCCTTTGGACATGCCATTAAGCTTTTTATTTCACACTAACAGCTCTTTGACTAGCTCAAATTCACATCTGCTAGCTACATTTAATAATAAAACATTATAATAACCTAAAAATTATTTTAGTTTACTAGTTTAATAAACCTATTGTTATGTTACTCACTTCAATTTGCTGAACAGTCAGATCCAAAAAAGTATTCTCATTCCTCACACCAATCAGACTTTTAGGACCTTTGCAACCCATGCTGGTTCCCAAGCCACCATTGAGTTTCACTACCACCAGCTTATTCAAAACAGAAGAGATATTATCAGGCAATCCTCTTGCCTTTATCTTTTCATAGGGTTGAATCTAAAAGGAAAAAATTAAATGAGTAATTCAAATAGCATGATGATTAAAAGCAAGCCAACCCCAGGATTATATCCATACTTTTAAAAGAGTTTTGGTTTCTCAGTGTAAAATATAAACCACCTTTCCTTCAATGTCACAGGCCTTTCTCATTCAAAACCAAATGCTTACAGGCAATTTCCTTTGCACACAAATTTGGTTTGGTGGTCTACTTACATTACAATGGAGTATAAAAAAAGGAAAAAGTTATCTGGGGGCAGGTGGTTCATGCCTATAATCCTATCTGTTCAAGAGGCTGAGATCTGAGGATCGTGGTTCTAAGCCAGCCTGGACAGGAAGGCCCATGAGACTCTTATTTCCAATTAACCACCAGAAAACCAGAAGTGTTGCTGTGGCTCCAGTGGTAGAGTGTTGGCCTTGAGCTGAAGTGCTCAGGGACAGCGACCAGGCCCAGAGTTCAAGCCCCATGACCGACCAAAAAGAAAGTAAAGGAAAATGTTGTGTAGTCTTTTGTGTGGTTGGTAGGAACATTGAAATTTTCTTGAATTATCTTCAAATACTCAGAATTTCCAGTTTGATATATAGCAAATGAGATATAGAAAATTCATCATCTGAATAGTTGTGGTGCAGTATAAACTACTTTTAATTCTGAAGACTAGATGATCATATAGTGTCTCCATCACAGAGGCAAACCCAAATAACACTAGTTCCATGCTATTCTCCAGTCTGTGACTACATTTTAGAACAAAGTAGCAAAGCTCTCTGTCACACTTCTAAGTGTGCACAAGGACAATTCCTTCCTAAAGAATTTAACTCTCTACCTGGGTACTCACTGGTGGCTCACGCCTGTAATCCTACCTACTCAGGAGGCCAAAACCCGAGAATTGAGCTTTGAAGTCACCCCAGGGAAGGTTAGTCCATAAGACTGTTGTCTCCAATTAACCAAAAAAAGTCAGAAGTGAAGCTATAGCTCAAGTGGTAGAGCACCAGCCTTGAATACAAACAACCAAGGTGCTGGTGGCTCACGCCTGTGATCCTATCTATTCAGGAGGTTGAGATCTGAGGATCTGAGGTTCCAAGCTAGCCCAGGCAAGAAAGTCCATGAGACTCTTATTTCCAATTAATCACAGAAAAAGCTAGAAGTGGCATTGTGGCTCAAGTGGTAGAGCACTAGCCTTAAGCAAAAGGAATACAGGGACAGCACCCAGGCCCAGAGTTCAAGCAACAACAATAACAACAATGAAAACCACAATATTGGCTGTTGGGCGCACACACATACACAAAGCTCTCAGATGTCACTGAAGTAGAAAGGTATCCTCATTACTCTAAGAAATACATACAGACACACACACACACACACACACACACACACACACACACGCCTCTCAGATGTCACTGAAGTAGAAAGGTATCCTCATTACTCTAAGAAATACATACAGACACAGACACACAGACACACACACACACACACGCCTCTCAGATGTCACTGAAGTAGAAAGGTATCCTCATTACTCTAAGAAATGCCCTAGGAAGGAAGGAGAGACCAAGATCTGAAGTTGGAGAAAATCCCAACTCATCTTCCTTTCTAAAAGCATTCTAGCTGTTTCGGTGAACAGAGAACTTTAAGTTGTCTCTTATAGGAAAACAACAATAACATTTACAACAGAAACCATTTTTTTTGTTGTCACAGCTATTTCCACAGAACACTAGTGTGTGATTCACTTCTTTTAATCTCTAATATTCTGTAGTAACTACCAAGTGTGGACCAATACACTTTCTTACTTGGGCGTAAATCCTACAGAACACAAAACAATATTACCAATACTTTCTACTCATCCCACCCTCATTATCACTCATTCTGAATTGTTTCCTAATGTATTAAGATTATCAGTTCTCCTGGTTTATGTAGTTAAGTAGATCTCAACAAAAGAAATCATCTTATAAATATTTTAGAAACAATCACAAGAAAGAAAAAAACATTTGAATCCTTATCTTGGGGTTCATTTCGCTTAATATCAACTTATCTGACCATTTCTGCTCGTCTTAGACATATACTAGTTAGGGCTGGGAAGGTGGCTCAGTGGTAGAGTGCTTGCCTTGCATGCCTGAGGCCCTGGGTTCGATTCCTCAGCACCACATAAGCAAAAAGAAAAAAGCTGGAAGTGGCGTTGTGGCTCAAGTGGTAGAGCACTAGCCTTGAGCTGAAGAGCGGAGGGACAGCGCCCAGTCCCAGAGTTCAGGCCCCACGACGGGATCCAAAAAAAAACAAAAACAAAAACGACATATACTAGTTATTACAAATAAGGGAAACTGTGGGACCTATGTTTCCTTGGGCCTGGCTTACTTCACTTAATATAATTTTTTCCAAGTCTTTCCATTTCCTAACAAATGGGGCAATGTCATTCTTTCTGATGGAGGCACAGAATTCCATTGTGTATATATACCACATTTTCTTGTTTCTAACATATTTATAAGATGATATCTTTGTTGCTTTGTATGTCCCTCACCCACAGTATAACCCCTGTTTTCACCATATTAGATGTTGGTATACTTTGTGAGGAGAAGGGAAAAAACAAATTGTTTAAATAGGGATACAGGTGGACCCATTACAACAATGAGATGTTCAAGATGTTATGTCAAAAAACGAACTTTACAACTTTCGTTGGGGGTGAGGGGGAGCGGGGGGGAGATGGGAAGGGATAGAAAGGGGAAACAAAGGAGGAGGCAACAATGCTTGATAAGAAATATACTCATTACCTTGCCCACGTAATTGTAACCCCTCTGTATGGTATTTTCACAAAAAAAAAAAAGAAAAAGAAAAAAGAAAGGAACTGACTAAAGGAGAAAACAAACCTTTGGGTACTTCAAAGAATGCTACCTAGATACGGGATGCTAACTGCCAAGGGGCAGGTCCAAGTGCTGCCAGAGAAGCTGTTCTTCCCTACACATATCATACTTACTAGTCACTTCCTTGACAGCATATGGTCTAGGTGAGGATAACAAAGGGGTAACAGCAACTTGTATCCACAACACACATATATACACACAGTGCCCTCCTCCCAGTGTATCAAAATTCATTGAAGGATGTTTTAATTTGATGCTACTGCCATGAACATCAGTTTGTTCAGCATTTCAGTCCTAAATTCAGTGCCATGCTACTAGTATATGACAGAGCTGATGCCATATTGATACACAAAGGTAGTTAAAATTATTTTTAAGCCCAGTTGTTGAAAAGCAACTGGTCAATAAAAGAAATGCCACAGTGATACAATGGCTCTGAGTAGTCTATAACAAAGGAAAAATCTCTTGGGCACATTATATTTACTCAGAAGAGTCGGAAAATGGGACAAAGTCAATTATTTTCCAATTACTTCATAAAAGCCAATTATTTCCATTTAGTAGTTAAGTTTTCACTTCTCAGGCAGAATACTTGCAAAAGTCTCACAAGGGTATGAAAATCAATTTAAGTAAAAACCCATGGTTCTTGAATGCATTTTAGGTAAAGTTGTGAGCTCAGAAATACCCTTAACTCTGTAATGATTTGAATAGTTATTTTTTTAATTACAATGTAGAATTTCTTTCCTAATGAGAGGCCTGTTTTCCAATTCCACCTTAAAATTTTAATGTAAAACATCATACATATAAACATACGTATGTACAGTTGGAAGAATAACATGTATAAAAGCACACTTGTCCCAAATAGCATTCCTTTTCAACCCTTCATGGTAAACAGTATCTGAAAATGAAGTGTCAGCCTCACACTGATTTTAACATTAGGGCATTTAGCCTTTTTAGTCAAAAGATATATTTGAGATACTTCTGGTTTTAGTTAAAATCTTCCAACAGTGATCATCTGAAGAATCTAAGATAAAATAAAAAATGTACCTCTGGACCGATACGGTGATTCATGTCTATAATCCCAGCACTCAAAAGGCTGAAGCAGAAGCTTCAAGAGTTCTAAGACAGCCTGGGCTACATAGCAAGACAGTCTCAAATGAAAACAAAGTAAATGAATAAGATGCAATTCTAAAAATGCTCAAAAATTGGTGTGAAATAAATGAGCTAACTCACATATAGCATTAAAATTCCAAAACTGAGTTAATAAGACTCTTGGGCATATGCCCTGGCAACTAACAAAAAAACTTTGCTCCCTTCTGCCTGGATTCTTTAATGTTTTAAGTGTAGTCATCCCTCCCTAGCAAATGGCAAGGAACCATATTTCTTTATGCAGTACATTCAGGTATACCCACTTACCTTGCGTATTACACCTAACCCTTAAAGCAGTATTGATCTAGCTAAGGAATCTGAGAATCACAAGAAAGGGATCTGACAACTGTGAAAGGAAAAGGAAAAAAATAACAAGGTGTGAAGGGGGAGAGATGTCCAGAATGGTAATGCTGCTGGTGGAAATCTCCAGTGGAATCTTCAACTTGTGTTTATGACTTATGCCTACTTCAATCCTCTCCCCACCTCCCGCCATGTGTATGTGTGTGTGTGCAAAGAAAACTCACAACCAGTAGATGAATTGAACAACTGTTGGATTCCAGGAAGCCAGGACATTGTCTAAAACTTGTCATAGGTCCAATTAGATGGCCAAGTATAGCTTCTGTCACATAAATAAATCACTCTATATATCAACAAAAGTCCTTTCTGCTGGTGACACTGCCATACCCTTTACCAGGGGCCTCACCAAGCAGCCCCACATAGTGTACTTCAACAAGCCAAGGAAGTCATTGTTAGAAAATTGCTTAGCAACAGCTTGTTACAACTGGACATATCCAGTCTTAGAGAGACATTTTAGATATGTCTGCCATGTTCCTTCTCAGCTCTCCCAGGAGAATACACAAAGACAGTAACATAGACAAAAATGGATGGTGTCTGCTGGGCGCCAGTGGCTCACACCTGTAATCCTAGCTACTCAGGAGGCTGAGATCTGAGGATTGCGGTTCAAAGCCAGTCCGGGCAGGAAAGTCCGTGAGACTCTTATCTCCAATAAATCACTAGAAAACTAGAAGCAGGGCTGTGTCTCAAGTGGTAGAGCGCTAGCCTTAAGCTGAAAAGCTGAGGGACAGCGCCCAGGCCCAGAGTTCAAGCCCCATGACCGACAAAAAAAAAAAGGATGGTGTTTGGAGACAACAGGGAGTACCATGCACTGCTTCAAAGTGATGCTTACTGAATCACTTTAGTCAGGCACTAAATGCAATCTTTGTGCTTTCAATCATAATTATCCTGTTTCTCTTTTTCTCCAGGCATAAACAGAATTTAGTGTTGCAGAAAACCATATAGTGCAGCGAAGCAGATGGTAAGGCAAGCCCGATAGGTGATGTGGGACAAACCTCAAAAGGTTCCTGGCAAAATATCCAGAGCACTCATGTTTTCTTCTTACTGGCAGAAGAGAATTGGTCAAATACCTAACTTGCTCCAGGGAATTAGTGAAAGAAAGCAATTGACTTAAATAAGAGGATTTAAACATCATCCTGCTCTCTAGTTTTTCTGCAGAAATGGGAAGGAGGTCTTTTAAGAGACTGAAAAAAAAAAATCACACAGAAACTGTCTGCCATGATCTGTAGCTTGCCAAGTCTGTTCACAACTTAGTTTCAACTTAGAAGAAAAGCCAAATTCATCACACAGCTATGGACACACTGTTCCCATTAGCAATAGTATAACCCAGTTCTGGGTAGCATATTTGTGCTATTCCTGGAGACAGTGCCAAATACCCAAACCAAGCTAACAGTACCTGCCCTGTTATGGTTCACAAGGGTGTGATTATTGCAATCTGAAAGAATTTTTTTTCCAACAACAGTAAGTTTGCCTAAAAGAAAATGAGCTGTGTAAACAGTCAAACAAATTAGGAATAATGCTCCATATGTACAGAGAGTGTTCCAAGAACACTGACTTACTCACTAAATCCTTGTGCATAGTGTATGTGTGTCTGTGTCTGTGTGCACCCATGTGCACATGCCAAGTTCTGTGCTAGGCACGTTCACATACTGTCTCTTCATTTCACATGTCCGAATGTAATGACCAGAATCCTATCATCTGTATATCAATTTCATCACAGAAAAGTGCTCAGACCATAGATTATTTTGTTATTAAAGAAAAGCTGGAATACTAATATGTGCAACATCATCATGTGGTTCAACAAGTTCATTAACACTCTATTCCCTCAGCCACCAAAATGAGATCAACTCCTTTTACACATTGCAAATAAAACCTATTGTCTTCTACCAGATCCTCAGACCTTCCCTGAACCTCCATTCTTATTTCCATCCTTTCCTTCTGGTCATAGGAAAAGCTGTCCTAAGGCAATCTCTCCCGGTGGCCATCTCAAGGATTCCAATACATCAGTTATTCAGTCTCCACTTATCCCAGCTCATCTTTTTTTTTTGGAGTAGGTGTACTGGTGTATGAACTCAGCACTCTGTACTTGAGCCACATCTCTGGCTCTTTTTATCTTAGTTTTGTTGGTTATACATAGGGTCTTCTGGGTTTTGCCTAGGCCAGGCTAGACTGTGATTCTCCTTTTCACAGCTGAAATAGAAGGCATAAACCACCACATCTAGCTTATGGTTGAGAGGTCTTGCTAACTTTTTTGGCTTGTCTACTCCCAATCTCTACCTCCTGAATAGGGTACCTAACCTTCACTAAATTTTTTTTCCATGAGCACTCCCAACTTCTCTCATTTCTCATTAATTCCACTACCTACTACAGTTTGCTTTTCTGCTCTATCACTGGATGGACTAGTCTTCATACAACCTCCTAATTGCTACAACTTGTCAATAACACCAATATTTCTTTTACTTGTATTCTCAGGTAAATTTGACACAATGGATCACTCCCCAAATCCTGGAATGCTTTCTTCCTCTTACCTTCTGAAATACCTCTCTCTCTGTTTTCCTTGCCTACTTCTTGCAATAGACTTTCTTCTTACAATCAGCTCCAATCCCTTGGTTTCATCACTTCTTTCTCTGGCTGCTAGCTAAAAGCATGCTCACATCTGTTTAGTTACAAATCTTTTCAATCTCATGAAATTGTATTTGTTGCCATGGTCAATATCTTCTCATCTTAGACCTGTCTTATCTCAGTGGTCTGCATGGTCTCCTTAGCTTCCTCCACCCTCATCCTTCACCTCCCTCTCTTGTAAGAGAGCATTTGAGCATGTTTTTAACATTATTCACAAAACAAAGCAGCCAGGCACTGGTGGCTCATGCCTGTAACCCTAGCTACTCAGGAGGCTGAGATCTGAGGATCACAATTTGAAACTAGTCCAGGCAGAAACTTTAAGAGACTCCAACCTCCAACTAACCACGAAAAGCTGGAAGTAGAACTGGCTCAAGTGGTACAGTGCTAGCCTTGAGCAAAAAAGCTCAGGGACAGTGCCCAAGCCCCGAGTTTCAGGACTAGTAAACCTGTATGTGTGTGCATGCATGCATGTACACAAACACACACATAAAGATGGCAGAGATTAATTGCCTACCACAGTATCATTCATTTCCCTTCAATTTTAAAACTCTTTCAGCTAGGCATATTGCCTTCCAGAATAAAAGATTGTATTTTGAAGCTATTTGTACCAAAGTTCTGGCCAAATCTATTAACTCAAAGAAAACTGAAAGATTTCCAGGAAATCTCTTAGAAGGGCAAAGGGATGTGCCCATCTCCTTGCTGCTATCTGTAATAAAGATATGACAACCAGAGTTCATTCTAGTACCATGTTAAGAATGACAGAACCCAAGACAGAGAAGCCCACTAATGACCACTAAGCTGAGATGCTACCACTGGATTAACTCTCCCCTGATTATAATAATAATAATAATTATTATTATTATTGCTGTTGTTGTTGTTGTCAGGCAGGGAACTGTCTCTGAGCTTCTTTTACTCAAGGCTAGCACTCTACCACTTTAGCCACAGCTCTACTTCTGGCTTTTTGGTGGTTAACTGAAGAATCTCATGAGCTTTCCTGCCCACGCTGGCTTTGAACAGTCATTCTCAGAAAATCAGCCTACTAAGCAGCTAGGATCACACGCATGAGCCATTGACACCCCGCATAAGTTTTTTTATTTTAGATTCCCGTATTCTGTATACTTGAATCTGATCCTAACTAGAAAACATGGTTTACAAGGTCCTTGATGGTTTGGCCTTTTTTATCTTGTCCTCTTTCATTTCCCATGCCACCAACACACTGTTCTTTGGAACACAGAGCCTTGAATTCTCTAGCATGTCACATCATCTCTTGCTTGTAGACATCTGTACTTTATCCATCTCACAACTACAATTACCTTCTCTTCAACCCCTACATCTCAGTTCAGAACAATTTTTTTTGGCTTTAGGAGCTACCAGGTACTTGCAAAGATCAGATATTTTTGTATTCTCTTTCAGAAAATTTCCAAAAAAAACCTAAAACCTCTTTTTACATTCAACTTAGTAAAAAATTTACTACATTGGAAAATTTTAACATAAAATATAAAAACAATCTTTGTAAGAGAAAATTAATGTGCAAATAAAGCAGAAATAAACTTTAACTCTCTCCAAGCTAAATTTCAATGAGAAAGTTTCAGTTTAGGCCTGGATAAGCTGACACTGTGATGTGGTCTGAGATGGTCACATACATGCCACCTTCCATTGCCATTCCTTTTTTAATTTTTTTCCCATAATAGGCAAGCGATCTACCACTTCAGCCACGCCTTTGTCCTTTTGTTTGGATATATTGTTCCTGAGATAAGGGACTCACAACTTTGTTTGAGGCAGGCCTTAAACTAGAGTTCTTCCTGCCTCTGCCTCCTAGGATTTTAGGCATATACCACCATGCTCCCTTTACAATTCTATATATATATATATATTTTTTTTAATGGTTCTAAATTCTAAAACTCTATCAAAAGCTTTGACACAAGCTAGGTGCTGGTGGCTGGTGCCTGTAATCCTAGCTACTCAAGAAGCTGAGATCTGATGATTGTGCTTTGAAGCCACCTGAGGCAGGAAAGTCCATGAGACAGATCTCCAATAAACTACTCCAAATAAGCTGGAAGTGGCACTGTGGCTTAAGTGGTAGAGCGCTCAAGGCCCTGAGTTCAAGTCCCAGGACCGGCACAAAAAAAAACAAAAAACCATAAAACTGACACTTGTTTGATCTTTGTTAAGGACAATAGGAAATCCCCAAGACTCAGCATTTCCTGTGTCTTCCAATCAATGAGGTAATCTTTGCAAATGTCTCCATCACTTAGGCAGGACTTCACCACTTTAATACTGATGGCAAAAGGAGACAAATTACAGTCATGTGGAACTTGCTCTGCCCATCCACAGGAGGAACAGACCAACACTGCAATGGTACACAGAACACCAACAGTTCTATTCCCAATTTATCATTTTAAAAACATTTTCAGGACAGGTTCACAAGTACTTAATTCTTCTCTGAGGGAACTAGCATGCAATAATGGCTGAAAAGTAGTAGCTGGCTAAATAGAGAAATAGCTGAAATTGTAATGACATGCTAAAGGGAAATCACATAGCAGTTATTTGTTCCATGACCTAATTCAACAAATCACATTAATTCTAACATGCATGGTCTCATTTAATAAAAAGAATGCTCGCAAACTGTATATAGTACAGTTGTTGAGAGACAATAATGGCTTTAGTGCCAGGCTGCCTCCACCACTTAGGATAGCAAATTATTTAATTGCTTTAAGCCTTTTTCATTTACTTTGTTGCTTTGTTATAAAGATAAATGAGATGTGTATAAAATGTCTTGTCCACAGTAAGTACTTGAATGTTGGCTAGTATTATTAATCTATCATTGATTCGGACATAATACTCTGCTATCACTTCATATTTCAACATTTTTAAACAAATCAATGGTTCTTATAATTAACTGGCTATATTTTTTTCTTTATTAGTATTATATATATATTATATATATATAAAATATATATATTATATAAATATATATATTGATTATATATATATATATATATATATATATATATATATAATCAATAGCTTAGATTTGATGACAACTAACTGGTCTCTAAAACATGGATTTCACCTAAGTCTGCTGTCAAGTAGAGCTTGATAATATGAAGGCACAGGTTAACAAATTATGGTCTGTGGAACAATTAGCACTAGTTTTCACAAAATTTTATTGGAACACAGCTAAATTCAATATATATGGACTATAACTGTTTCACGCTATCTGGCTGAATTTGGTCATCGAGACAGAGATAGTATAAATATAGTAGGCTTTATAGGACATATCATCTAGCCTTTTTTTTTAATAGAAAAAGTTTGCCAACCTCTTCTCAGAAAAACACAAGTTCTGATTATATTTCTGCCTTTTCAAATCATTTTTCCTCTGAAATGGCCTCATGTTGCTGAGATTTCTCAGAACAGCCAGAGAAGATAGAACCTTGTTTGGACTACATACATGATGGCTTCACGTTTCTACTGCCATGAACACTTCCATATCACAGTCCCCTAGGCACATGTATTTGTCTAGGAAAGAAAACTAAGGATATGTCAAGTAATTTTGAAAACAAAAGAATCTGAGATGAAGAAATCCACTTGTGAGTTATCTAGTGAAGCCAAATTCACAAAAGAAAGCAGAATATGATATCTAAGGAGTTTGTGGAAGGGTTAAAAGGAGTTTTGGTTCAGCAAGATAAAACTGTTCTTGGGGGGCCGGGAAGGTAGCTCAGTGGTAGAGTGCTTGCCTTGCATGCATGAGGCACTGGGTTCGATTCCTCAGCACTACATGAGCAGAAAAAAACAGAAGTGGTGCTGTGGCTCAAGTGGTAGAGTGCTAGCCTTGAGCCTTGAGCTGAAGGACAGTGCCCAGGCCCAGAGTTCAGGCCCCACAACCGGGGGGGGGGGAGGGAGGGAACTGTTCTTGGATTATACTGGATATAATATTAGCACACTTAATACTACTAAAATGTACACTTAGTACTGGTTAAGATGGAAAATTTTATATTTTGTGTATTTTACCACAGTTAATGTTCATGTAGGCATATATACCTACCAAGGATCCCAAGGACCATACAGCAGGACCATTTCTTTAGAAGCTATTTGCAACCCTCAGGCCTAGGAGTTTATCTGGTACAGCCTATGGTTTCAGTTCGTATTCCCTCTTATCACAACCATTATTGTATTGTTTCTAAATTGCCTGTACAGTGCTACGTATCTAGTACATGACTGGAAACTCTATGGGGCAGTAAATGTCACATGACATACCCTACTACATTCATCACCTTTTTAAAGGTGGACTTGTAGTCCACCAATGTACAAGTAAGTGAATGGAACAAAATAACTGTTAATAAATGGAAACTATGCACTGAAAATTCTCGTTTTTTCTATTTTAAGATTTGGTGCAAAACCAGGTATGGTAGCCTATGCCTGTAATTGCAGCTACCTGGAGATTCAGATCTGGAGGACCATGGTTCAAATCGGCTAGAGCAAAAAGTTTGCAAGACTCCAACTCAACCTACAGCTGTGTTCAGTGGCAAGTGTCTATTATCCCAGATATGATGGAAATCATGATTGCAATCAGAAGGATTTCAGTCCAGGTAAAAAGTACAACTCTATAAATAACCAGAGCAAAAAGAACTAATGGTATGCTGCTCAAGCAGCAGAGCACTTGCCTGCCAAGTTCAAGTCCCAGTACAACAACAACAAAAGATTTTTTGCAGCAATACAATATAGGCTTTACAAAATGTTTGTATCATTCAACCTGATTTTGAAGTCACAGAACACAAAGAGAACTTCTCAAACTGTTGTCCTTTTAACTTTACACTGAATGCTCTTTTGCCCAAATCCTTACACAAATCATTCTATTGTTTCTTTTTTTTTTTAAACTTAAGACTTTTCTTTTTTTAAAAACTTAAAACGGGTGCCGGTGACTCACGCCTGTAATCCTAGCTACTCAGAAGCCAGTCCATGAAACTCTTATCTCCAATAAACCACCAGAAAACCAGAAGTGGCACTGTGGCTCAAGTGGTAGAGCGCTAGCCTTGAGCTGAAGAGCTGAGTGACAGCGCTCAAGCCCAGAGTTCAAGCCCCACAACCAACAAAAAATAAAATAAAATAAAACTTAAGATCTTGATATGTAGTCCAGGCTACCTTGAAACTTGCAATTCCCTCCCTCAGCCTCCAAAGTGCTGGGATTGTAGGTATGAACCAGTTTTCCTGGATTATTTTTTATCCCATTTTTAAATTCTAACTTTAAAATCAAAGTAGTTTACCCATCTATTAGAAACCAGATTATAACAAACCACCTATTATTTTAACTCATGAAACAAAATACTGAATTGTCATACATTATACACAAGTTGAAGAAACAAAAATTGAAATCTAAGACTTTATATTACAAACATATTTTGTAGGTAATCGCATTAGTGTAGCAAATTATAAAACAATTTATCGATGGTAAGTAAATGATAAGAATTTTAGTTATTTAGTTACATTATAGATATTATAAAGCTGAGAGAAAATTCCTAAGGAAGTTTTGTCTTCACTTTTGTGTATAAAACAAATTGTTGAACAAGTATATATATATATTTCAGTTTTTCCAACTATGACGTCCTACAGAGTTTTAAAACTAAGTTTAATTATTCTAATGAAATTATTTACTCACTTATTGGAAAGAAAACATAAAGGCCCTTTTTCTAGTAGTTAAAGGACTCAGATGACCTATTCATGCAGTGAGCCCTCTCATATCCATAGACAAAAATTTATAAGGAAGACTAAATAAACATATCATTCCAAAAATTAGTCAGCAATCTTGACACTTACACTGTAGCAGTAAGACTCATGAGCACCAATTCAGTAGCTCATTCCCACTATCCTTCAATACAGTCTGCTACCTCACAGTTACTCAAGTTAACCTTATAAAAATCTCAGAAAAAAAAATGACAGGTAGAATCACAAAACCACTTATTTTTTAGTCTAAAATTTGAACTTTGCAAACTTGAATATGGTACCGTTTTGGTCTATAGGGAATCATACATGAAAAAGTTCTAAATTAAACATTTCAAATACCAGTTAATATATAAATAGCCAGTTTTGAGGACTGATCCATTTACAATAAAGTTAATATTTTAAATATTTCAAAATATTTTATCTAACTGTCATATTAAATAATAGCTTTGTTAATGTAGTGAAGCTGAGAATAAAACAGACCATCACAGACTCAAAAAAGGCTTTTCTATCTCGTATCTAAAACATTATTTCCACCTCCTCTTTCTGTCCATATAGTATTGTTTTTATTGTGTCCAGCATAGTATCTGACACCTAGGAAGTACTTATATTTGTTGAATGTTTAACAAAAATATTAAGTATTTCTCTTTATCAAATTGCAAGTGCTTTAAGGATTAAAGGGATTATTAAAAGTTAACATGCATCACAATGTAGAAATTTACTACATGGTCAGCCAGCCCTGATAAAGGGAAAGGAAGGTAGAAAAGAGAAAAGAAGGAAAAACAGGTGAGAAAATTAAAAAGTAGCCATTTATCCAACAGTGATCAAGAAGCATAAGCAATTTGGGTTTCTTATGTAGTTCTGAGTTTTACTATTTAAGAACTTAAGACAGTCATTTCCTACTTGCTTCCTAAAAATACAATCCATCTAGCCAGGATCAAGACTCATATCTTACGTTTTCCAACATTTTCTTTGTTCAGCCAAAATGATCTCTCCTGAAAGATGTCTATTCGCAGACGTGCCCCTACTTACCTCATCTATTCTCTCTTTTGTTTTTTGCCAATCGTGGGGCCTGAGGACTGTCCTTGAGCTACTTTTTGCACACTTGAGCCACCACTTGAGCCACAGCATCACTTCCGGGTTTTTTGTATATGTGGTACTGAAGAATCGAACCCAGGACTTCATGCATGCAAGGCAAGCACTCTACCACTAAGCTATATTCCCAGTCCCACCTCATAGATTCTCATTTCCCACTCATTTCATTGTTATACTCTAGTAGTACTATAAAAAACAAAACAGCAACAAAAACTATAGTTCCAGGCAGGCATGACAGCTCAAGCCCATTAACCTAGCTACTCAGAAGGATAAGATGAGGGGGCTGGATGGGGCATAGTTCAAGGCCAGCCAGGAAAAATTAAGTTCCTAAGGTTCCATTTCAACCAATGGTGGGTGAATTATCTCTGATATAGGAGAGGCACAATGGCATACAACTGTCACCCTCAATACTAAGAAGTATACAGTAGAAGGACTACAGCCCAGGCTAGATGGGCATACATCAAAACCCTTCCTTGAAAATGATCAATGCAAAAAGGGCTAGATGTGTGCCTCATACAATAGTGTACCTGCCTAGAAAGTTTAAGGCCCTGAATTCAATCCCTAGTACTGCCATACCACCAGCACCCAAAATTTTACAAACTGTAGCTCTTTGAGTAATTTCTGCCCCCTCCCCTCTCAGTACTGGATATATTCTCTTAAAACTTAGAATGTCCACTTCTGATTTGAGGGGCATCTCTTTGTCATCAACTTGCTTAGAACTTCCTCAACTCACCAGCTGCTCTTTCTCTTATTACATTTAAAACATTCTATTTAGGTAGATAGCTAAGGAATATTAACTATCTTAAATTTTTACAATAAACACACATTTGTTCAGAGACCTTTCCTTAGGTTTAATATGGAAGAACTTACACAATTAAGAAATAATCATTCTAGATTTAGGCAATTTTCTCAGTTTTTCATAGTTTCTTGGGGTTTTTTGCGGGAAGGGGATGGAGTGGAGTGCTGGGGATAGAATTCAAGGGAACTAAGCATATATTCTACCACTGAGCTACACAGAGCCTCTTCCACATCTTTTTTTTTTTTTTTTTGCTATTTTGCTACTCACCTTTATCCAGTTTCTCCTCAAAGCACTTAAGTTAAATTTCATAAAACAACTTTTAAGCCAGGAAACAGTGGCTCATGTCTATAATCCTAGCTACTCAGGAGGCTAAAATCTGAAGATCTTGGTTCAAAGCCAGTTTAAACAAACAAATCTGTAAGACTCCAAATAACCAGCAAATTGCCAGAAGTAGAGACATGGCTCAAGTGCTATCCATGAGTGAAAAAGTAGAGTAAGTGAAAAGAAAGAATAAAAGGTTCCATGCTCATGTACAAAACAACAACAACAAAAAATCTTAAAAATAAAATAGTAACTTTTAAATTTGTATCTCAGTGCCTAGGATAGATGTCTAACACAAATAGCTATTTAATAAGCATTTGTTAACTATGTTTTTTGGAATAACTTCAAAGAAATATGTTTCAGGTTCCAAGGGAAGTAGTGCCTGTTACTGGATCTGCTCAAGGATTGTGAAATGATAGGAAGACCATATTAAAGACTCTTTAAAACATTAATGGCAACAGGTGATAGTTCTACAACTAACTACAGTTTTAACACGGTGGTTGAGATTCTGAGCTCAGGCAGATCTGGACCTAAATTCTACTTTAAAGGATAAGGAAATTTTTGAAGTCCCTTACTTGGAAACAGGGATAGAGAATTCTTAGAGTTGAGGATCATTAAGAAAATACATCTAAAAAGATAAAAACAATGCTTGGCACACATCAGTCATGAATAGATACTTATTACTATTGTGATTATTACTATTGTTGTGCAGCATATAAAGTACATATTTTACACAAGAGTGATAAGGAGCTCCTTTTTTAATTACTAAAAGATAACAAGAAAACTAGCTTGACAATCTACCTAATTCATATCTGAATCCTGCTCTGAGCTTCACTTTTCTCTTTCGTAAAATAAGCATAATTATAAGGGTTATTTCTAGGTCTTTTGTACATATTAAGTGAGATCAAGAAAATAAAGGTTTCAGTATAAATGTGTGACATACAAGCAGCCAAATTTTGGGTGCCTTTACCTAGAGAAAATAAAGCTTTGGGGCTGGGAAGATGGCTCAGTGGTAGAGCGCTTGCCTTGCATGCATGAGGCCCTGGGTTCCATTCTTCAGCACCACATAAGCAAAAAATGAAAAAAAGCCGGAAGTGGCGCTGTGGCTCAAGTGGTAGAGTGCTAGCTGAAGAGCTGAAGAGCTGAGGGACAGCGCCCAGGCCCAGAGTTCAAAAAAAAAAGATAAAGCTTTGTATACACAGGTTTTTGCAATTTACTTTTTCATTTCCACCCATACTTTTAGTAATGATCTACAAATACATACTATAAATTACATCTTATTCAGTTCTTATTTGTTAACCTACTTACAGTGTTGTGTTTCTTATTATCCTTATTTTTGCTTCTCAAAAATTCCATACCTACTCTCATTAAAAACGGTAAACACTGGCCTGGGATGTAGCTAAGTAGCAAAGCACTTACCTAACAAATGAAATATTCTGGGTTCAATCCCCAGTACAAAAAAAGAAAAGACAAAAAAAATTACAAAACAAAAAACCTAGCATTTTCCAAATGCTAAAAAGATGTAAAACTGAAAGTAATATACCTAACGGTGTAGTTTAAGCCTAGTAAAACACAAAATAACAACAATAAAAGAACTGGCAGAGGACTGGGAATGTGGCTTAGTGGTAGAGCATTTGCCTAGCATGCATGAAGCCCTGGGTTTGACTCCTCAGTATCACATAAACAGAAAAAGGTGGAAGTGGCCTTGTAGTTCAAGTGGTAGAGTGCTAGCCTTGAGCAAAAGAAGCTCAGGGACAGTGTCCAAACCATGAGTTCAAAGACCAGGACTGGCAAAAAAAAAAAAAAAAAAGGCAGAAAACCCAAATAACAAAAGTGATAAATAAATACAGATGGCACTGATCCAACAAATTGAAGGTAAATATGAAGAGAAGTTGCCAAATTCTTAACCTTACTATACTCTAGCAGTTGCTATTGAAATTCTAAGAAGTTTCAGGATATCTCAGTATTTTTTAACTGCAAAAGACAAAAGTAAAGCCAGGTGCTGGTAGTGTACACCTGTAAATCCTAGCTACTCAGGAGGTTGAGCTTTGAGGATCATGGTTTAAAGCTAGCTCTGGCAGGGAAGTCTATGAGACTGATCTCTAATTAATCACCAAAAACCTGGAAGAGAAACTGTGGCTCAGGTGGCAGAGCAGTAGCCTTGAACAAAAATCCTCAAGTACAGCACCCAGGCCCTGAGTTCAAGCCCTACGATCAACACTAAATAAATTAATCTTCACATTTTTATTTTTTACTTTTATTTATTTTTATTTTTGCCAGTCCTGGGGCTTGAACTCAGGGCCTGGGCTCTGTCCGTGAGCCTGTCTGTGTTCAAGGCCATTTCCAGCTTTTTCTGAGTAGATTACAGGGTCCATGCCCTCTTGTCAATATTGTGAGTCATTTAGCCTATATCTTCATCAAGTAAGATGGTAGGTTTCAAAGAACATTACACTAAAATATGGATTACAAAGGACAAAGGTAGATGACCAAGGAGGCTGGAAAGAATGATACTAGAGTAAATGTGAAGTCCAAATGACAACTTATTTATGTCATGATAGACTGGTTCTTCAGTAAAATGACCTTGCATCTCCCCTATAAGTCAACCCTCCCTTCAGAATAATGATAATAAACCAACTGCTATAGGAAATAGAAATAAAACCTCCATCCTGACACTATCCTGTTTGTGTTGCATACTAGCATTAAATTGTGAGATATCAACAACTGATTAAAACAGTGTAAAGTACATTGTTAGTTTAATTACATAACTCACTTTGTGGAGCAGCCCTGGAGAAATGAAAGTAAGGAAGAAGAGCAGAATCTGCTAAAATGAAGTTCTGTGGAAGACTCTGAGGCATATGTTTGACAAAAGGCCAACCTACATGAAACTGTCAAAGCTAGGCTGACCTCTTTCTTCAGAGAAGTCTAAGAATGAAGGTCATGTTATAACAATGCTATGCATAGACTTTTGATGAAAGCCAGCACAGGGTCATATTTGTAAAACAACTAAAAAGCAAGATGGACTGGAAGCAATGCTGAAGTGCTATAGTACTTGCCCTACCAAGCACCAAGGTCCTGAGTTCCAACCCCAGTACCACCAAAAGTTCTTTTTAAAATAAACATTCCATTTTTATAGAAACAAAAATTTATATGAAATATTATATCTAGAATATACTTCCTATTCCTAGTCTTTTGGTGTAGGAATTCTGCACTCTCATCAGTAATTTAGAGATTATTGTAAGGGAATTACCTTCTATCAGAGAACCTTGATAGGAAGTGTAGTGGAACTAATGAATTAGTAAAATCCCAAGGTCTCTAAGCTCTGCACCCATCCTTTCTCTACCCTCCAATCCATACTTGGAAAGCTTCCATTTTATATCATGATCTTTCAAATTACACAAAGATAAATTAACACACTTGCAAAGCAGAACATGAACCTTAAAATATACACAAAATAACAAATGTGTGTTCTCTTCTAGCATAGCTTCTATGTTAAAAAGGTTAAGTTTGTCTAGAAAAAAAAAATCCCAGGTTTACAAGTAAGAATTAAGAAGTGAGAAAGCCAGACTTTTAGATCCAGGTCCATCATTAATTAGATAAGTAAGGTTACTTCAATTATGAATAATTCCTGAGCAAAAGATACAAGTATTTAAAGTACCTACATTATAATTTCAGGCCTGCTCCTAAACTTTTTTTTAACTGGACTGAATCTACAATTAGCTCCTTTTTGAAACAATACATACCCATCAAGAAGAATTATCTCATTACTTTTTTTGAGAAAATATTATCAATTCTATTATTTAAAAGCAAAAGACAAATCCCCATTTATTAAGGCCAACAAAATCAAAGCCCAAAAAAGATTCTAAAAAACACATTGGCTGACATGCAGAAAACTAAAAGTGGACCCCAGCCTATCACCATGCACCAACATCAACTCAAAATGGATTAAAGACCTTAACATTAAACCTGAATCTCTGAAACTACTGCAGGACAGAGTAGGAGAGACACTTGAACTAATAGGCACAGGAAGGAACTTCCTGAACAGAGTCCCAGGGTCACAACAAGTTGGAGAGAGACTCGACAAATGGGACTACCTTAAAATAAAAAGCTTCTGCACAGCTAAATCTATCGCAACTAAGCTAGAAAGACAACCAACTAATTGGGAAAAAATATTTACCAGCAATATATCAGACAAGGGGTTAATATCCTGTATATACAGGGAACCCAAGAAACTAATTCCTCCCAAACCTAACAAACCAATTACTAAAATGGGCAAGGGAACTAAAGAGGGACTTCTCAGATAAAGAATATAAATGGCAAAGAAACACATGAGGAAATGTTCACCATCCCTGGTTGTGAAGGAAATGCAAATAAAGACAACCCTGAGATACCACCTTAACCCAGTCAGAATGTCCCACATCCACAAGTCAGCCAATGACAAATGCTGGAGGGGATGTGGAGAAAGAGGAACCCTATTACACTGCTGGTGGGAATGTACACTTATACAACCACTTTGGAAAGCAGTCTGAAGGGTCCTCAGAAAGCTAAAGATTGACCTCCCTTAAGACCCAGTCATACCACTTCTAGGCATCTACCTGAATAACAGGAACCAATATACAAGGACACGTGCACCTCCATGTTTATTGCAGCACTGTTCACAATAGCTAAGATATGGAAACAACCCAGATGCCCCACCACAGATGAATAGATCCAAAAATTGTGGTATCTATACACAATGGAATATTATGCAGCCATTAGAAATGACAAAATAATGGCATTTGCAGGGAAATGGACGGAGCTAGAAGAAATCATGTTGAGCGAGGTAAACCAAGAGCAAAGAGACAAACGGTACATGGTCTCCCTGATAGGTGGATGTTAAATCCAAAATGTTAGGTGATACGACAAAATTAACAGGATTTAAGAAACAAAGAACTCCTACTCATCTGGTCGAACCACTACTAAATAACCCCATGCTGCTGATCACATGTATGGTGTATATGTGTACACCGTTATATGTTATAGACCGTGATAGACAATTTGTTCCAGGAAAGTTAGAATGAGCTTGTGACTTTAAATGAGCATCATTATTCCACAATACTGTGAAATTTGGGAAATTATCAATCACAAAAAAAAAAAAAACACCAGAAAACTAGAAGTGGTGCTATGGCTCAAATGGTAGAGCATGAGCCTTGAGCTGAATTGCTGAGGGACAGCTTCCAGGTCTAGAGCTCAAGCCCCACAACTGACAAAAAAAAAAAAAGATCTTACATGCAATTGTTTCTAACATATTTATAAGATTATGTCTTTGTTGCCTTGTATGTCCCTCCCCCATGGTATAACCCCTGCTTTCACTATATATGATGGTGGTATATGTGGAGGGGAAGGGAAAAAACAAATTGTTAAAACAGGGATACAGGAGGACCCATTGCAACAATGAGATGTACAAGTCGTTATGTCGAAAAACGAACTTTACAACTTTGGTTGGGGGGACGGGGGTGGGGGAGGGAGGAGGATACAAAGGAAGGGGAAACAAAGCAGGAGACTACAATGCTTGATAAGCAATGTGCTCATTATATTACCCATGTAACTGTAACCCCTCTGTACAGTATTTTCACAATAAAAATATATTTAAAAAAAAAAAACCACATTGGCTGATGCCTATTATCCTAGCTACTTGGGAGGCTGAAATCAGGCTCCTAGCTCAACCAATAAAAATCTAGGTACAGTAACATGCACTTGTCATCCCCATTACACAGGAAGCATAAATGGGAGGACAGTGGTCCAGGTTGGCCTGTGTATAAATGTGAGACCCCACAGGAAGAATAATGTACCAAAAAGCTAGAGACAAGGAAAAGAGTCAGAGAGCCTGCCTGACAAGCACAAGGCCCTGAGTTCAAACGTCCTCCCCTCAAAAACACATGCTGACTGTAATGATCACACTTTGTAGAAAAGATAAAATTTAACTTCAGTACTAAAAATGAAACTTTTCCAAGTGAATAATGAGAAGGAGTAACAGTGAGTATGCTAATTTATCAATCTCAAAAGCATTAGAGCTAAAACATTTTCCACATATGGGAGTTTCTCATAAGGAAAAAAATAATGTAAGAGGGACTCCATTAATTTAAGCTGCCTTACATGGCTGTATATGTAAGTTGAGTTGGCCTATATGCCAGAAAATCTGGCAAACATAAGCAGTAGAACAGACTTTTTTTTGTAAATAAAGTTAGTTCACATCAGATTACAGACACATAAGAAATAAACTATAAATGATTATTCCACCTTATCAAATCATTTTCTATCAGTGTTAAAAAGTATTATAGCAGAGGTCAAAAGAGCTGGTTAGGAAAGTAAAAATGGTCAGCATGTTAATGAACCCTATATCTTAGACAATCACTTCACTTAGATGACCATTGAACTTCTCTGCACATGATCTAGTATAGAAGACAACACATAAATACTACTAATTAGACTGTGTAAGTGCTATATAATGCTAAACATGACTATAAAATGCTTCATGGCTTAATATATTTCCACAACTACTCACTTAATAAATTCTCATAACAACCTTGTGAGTACTTATAGATAAAGCATTCTCATTTTACACAAAACTGAAAAAGTGGCAGAGCTGGATTGAAACCTCCACTATTACTGCTCTATACCTCACTTGTGACACTTTCTTGCTAGGGTCAAATCAGAGGTGCAGGTATCTGGACTGCACCTCCAAGAATAAGCAGAATTTTGATAGGTAAAGATACCTACACCATTGCTTTCCAAGAAAAACAACATAACCCAAAGTTAGGACACAGTGGAGTACAATGTTGGTTCATTAAAGCACACAGTGCTACAAGATGGGCTTAAAACATAGGGAGAGCTTTAAAATCTTATTTGGTGCCTAAGTGACCCTTTAGGCAATGAAAAATCAAGTAGTTTGGTAGACAGAATCTCTTTGTGTTTTGGAATAAACACATATTACAAAAGAATGACTTCATTTGCAGGGCTTAAATTATAAGGCAATGCTAGAGGGAGATTTGATTTTCAAAAGTCTTCATCAGGACTCTAAAATGGGAAATATTTGAAGGCTATCTCTATAGTTTTAGTATAGGGTTCAGCGATTTGCAGAGCACTTGATGTGATGGTCCTTAGAAGTCCTCCTCAATATAAAAATAAATTTTAAAGAGAAAGAAAAGAAGAAAGGAAAGAACAGGAGAAGGAGGAGGATGACAAAAAGGAGGAGAAGAAGGAAGAAGAAAGAAGGAAGTAGTCCCCTATACTATCCCACCTGCACAGTAAAATAATCTTAAATTTTGTTGCGTTTTTTCTCTAAACTTACCGAATCTTCAGGAGGTCTCTGGATTTTCCCCCAATCCACAGAAGGTCCCTTTTCTTGCAAAAATCTATGAAATAACTTCCGAAATCCTTCAAAATCTTTCTCAGTGTGCTATGAAAACAGATGTTGTTACAAATATTAGGATGTTTAATATTTAGCATACAAAGATACAAATTACATTTAAAACGCTTTAAATGAAATTCTTTCACTATTAGAATATAGAGTAGACTTTTCCATATCTTAACTTAAAATTAACCAAGTAGAAAAACTAATAGGAAACACATTTAAAAGAGTACAAGTCAAGGAAGTGGCACTGTAGCTCAAGTGGTAGAGCGCTAGCCTTGAGCTGAGGAGCTGAGGGACAGTGTGCAGGCACAGAGTTCAAGTCCCACGTCTATGGGGGGAAGTACAAGTCAAGAATCTTCCCTACCTTCCACCAATATGATGTAATCTGAAAACCATTGGTTCATGGGAATTTCAACCAGTTTTTTTCTTGTTGTTGTTGGTCGTGGGGCTTGAACTCTGGGCCTAAGTCCTGTCCCTGAGCTCTTCAGCTCAAGGTCAGAGCTCTACCTCTTGAGCTACAGCGCCACTTCTGCTTTTCTAGTGGTTTATTGGAGATCAGAATCTCACAGACTTTTCTGCGTGGGCTGGCTTTGAACCATGATCCTCAGATCTCAGCCTCCTGAGTAGCGAGGATTACAGGCATGAGCGACCAGTGCCCAGCTTCAACTAGTTCTCTACATCACTTACCAATGTCTTTTTCTACTTATAAGTGGAAATTTATCTTTGCTAAAAAGAACAAAAAGGAAAAAAAAAAAAACCCAAAGCACAGCCTATCTAAAAACACTCAGAGCAATTAGCTTTTGTAATAGGCCAATTCTATTAGATTTGGTTTTAATTAGCTTTATTTTTTTAAAAGGCAATGTAAATATATGATTGATACATATTTCTCACTAAACACTGGTAACCATTTCTCAAGTGGATGACATAAAAATACAGACTAGAGTATAATTTTGTCCAGATTCTTTTTTTGATTTTTATAATTTCCTAGACTTTAGAGAAAAAAAGACCTAGTAACTTTACTATGGGAAAATGTTGAAAAGCCTTAATTGTCCAAGAATGCTACTTTTTAATGGATGTTATCATATGTCCTACACTTCTTTTAGGCAAGACAATCATCACTAGTAGCAACTAAGTATGTTGACAGATGAAGCAAAAAACACTGTAGAATCCTTACCTTAGACTCATGTGATGGAGCCGTGGTAAGTATTTTGTCTAATTCCTTCTTCACAGATAATTCCAGCTCTTGTCGAATGACTTCTTGGAACTGAGAAGCGCCATCTTGAGACATTGCTTTGCTAAGATCTTAAAACAAAAACATAAAATTGTGAATTGAAATTTCAGCCATTTAAAAAAGTTTATAAGTTAAAATGGTGTTTCTGGTGTTCTGTCAAATTAAAAGGGCATGATCCTATGGTTCTATGATTGTCTACTGGGATCAACCAATTAGTACTTTACAATAATATGGGTTCAAGTTTAATGGTTTACAAGATATTCTTTAAGAGTATATACAGTACACTAAACACTTTGGGGTGACTGAAGCAGATGAAAACACAAGAATCTGCATTTGGGCATTTATGACATTTCCCCAATAGACATCAAAACTAGAGAAAAAAATTTAAATTTAAAATAGCTGGGTGCTAGTGGCTCACAAATGTAATCCTAACTACTCAGAAAGCTGAGATCTGGGGATCATGTTCAGAAGCCAGTCTGAGCAAGAAAGTCCATGAGACTCTCATCTCTAACTACCAAAAAGCTGGAAATTCATGTAGTAGAGCACTAGCCTTAAACATAAAAAGGTCAGGCCCTGAGTTCAAGCCCAAGGACCTCCCTCCCACCCCCTCCTCCTCAAAAAAAAACAAAACTAAAAGACATTAATATGGGCAGGTTTTAATAGAATATATCCTTATTGAACTGCTGTCTAATAAAATACCTGGATGGGTCTGGAACTTCCCTCTTCTTTAGGTAGTATTAGAAGGGAAATCATTCAAGTTTCAAATCCTCCTTGAAAAGAACCCCTTGGGAGACAATGGAATACAAGTACCTCTACTTTCATGAATCAACATTGTATTTTGAAAGGATGCAAAGCTACCTGCCCTATCTGGTCCCCACTTTTAGCCTACTTTTCACTGCTTTCTTGTATCAGACTAGACTGTCAGGACTTTTGATATAGCTGGACATCTCTGTGAGAGCTGGATCTCACTAAAGGTGACAGCGATGCCTATTAAATGAATGCAAACAAAAATTTAAAAATTCAGAAAATGGGCTGGGATGTAGCTCAGTGGCAAAGCACTTGCCTAGCAAGTGCAAGGTCCTGGGTTTGATTCCCAGTACTGAGAAAGACAAAAAAAAAAGAAAGAAAGAAAATACAGTTAAAACAACAACAACAACAAATACAGAAAATAAAAATATTCCCTTACCCCACCCCCTCCCCAGGCCAAAATACTTTTACAAAAAAAAAAAAAGACACCAGCACAGGTTGTTGTACATACTTTACTATCTTGAGAATCATCTTTCTTCTCATAATATGAAGTAATCAGATTATTTGTCCTCTTCTATCCTCAGTTAACAAATTTAGTATCATTTATAACAGTATTTAAACTTGTATTCAACATCTCATTTGCTATCTAGTTATTTCTCCAAATACTCTAGTCACTTTATTTATTTATTTTTTTTGTCGTCAGGCCTAAACTGTGGGCCTGGGCACTCTCCCTCAGCTCTTCAGCTCAAGGCTAGTGCTCTACCACTTAAGCCAAGCACCACTTCCGGCTTTTTCTGCTTATGTGGTGCCGAGGACCTAACCCAGGGCCTTATACATGCAAGGCAAGCACTCTACCACTGAGCCACCTTCCCAGCCCTAGAGTCACATTTTTGTAAGACTAAAAAGTTCCATATACTATATACTATAAATTCATTGTCTATAAAGAAGAAAATACATACATAGACAAATATTTTAAAGAAAGTTGAGACAAACATTAGTAAGCTACATTGCTTCCAGGGCAAGTTATTCAATTTAGATAAACTCTCTTACTCCAAATATGTACATTTTTAAAACCTATTACAAAAATGAGATACGTAACATGGCCCTTCAAAACCAAAAGGGGCAGGGAGACAAGGAAAATTAGTGACAGTACATTACTTCAACTCCAAAATAGCCCATTTCTAACTGCTTTTTTTTTTTTACAGGCATAAACCACAATACAACTAAGTTTATATACTCCAGGAAAATTACTAGTGACCCAGCACTGTGGCTTATAAATAACTTCTTTGTGAGCAAACAAGCACCATACATCATATACGTTCCATGAATAGCCTAACGCTATGTTCTGAATAGTAAGTAGCTTTGATTATAATCTGTAAAAATCTATGACAATCGATGAGCATATTTGCATAAACTATGACAAGGAATTAAAAGCTCTTACAACACTAGTTTAAACTAGAATTACTATTACACCATCCATGCTTGTTTATCTCTTGGCAGACTTAGTTGCAATTTAAAATTTGTCACAGGTTAAATCTCCCTTCCTGATTCCTCATACATTCCTAAGATTACTCTTCCTCAATTGTGCCTGATGCCTCATTTATTCCTGGGATTACTCTTCTTCAATTGTGCTGTGTTTGTTTGCAAGTGTTTCTTTCTGCAGAAAAGAACTCCTTACATAGCCCATGCTGGTCTCAAACTAGTGATCCTTCTGCTTCAGTCTCCCCATATGACTGGATTATAGACATATACCACCATCTCTGGCTTCAACAATCTTAAAGTCAATTCCGATATTAATGTTTGGAACATAATTGGGGGAAAAAATCTATGAAATACACTGAAAAAAATCTATGCATAAAGAACTGGTTTTGGATCATACCATTTTATTTTATTTTTTGCATTTGAAAAAATTTTTTATTGTTATTATAAAGGTGATGGACAGAGGGGCTCCTGTTACACAGGTCAGATAAAAAGTACATTTCTTTTTGAACACTATCACTTCCTCTTGCCTTCTCCCAGTTTTTCCGTTTTAAAGCAGTTTCAGAAACAGCTATAACCTTTTATTTTTCTTTTTTGGAGACAAGATCTTACTATTATAGCCTAGGTTTATTTTGAAATTCCTATCTGGCCTCAAATTCATAATCCTGTGCCTCTGCCTCCTAAGTGCTAAGATTATAGGTATGTCCTATCTCAACTTCTTTTTAGAGTAGGATGGGTTTTTTGTTGTTTAATTCAAAGACAACTACACATTTGCTGATTTGTTCCTTAAGTTAGATGTGAAGGCCAACATTCCCAAAAAACAGTAATGGAAACATTTACTTACATTCTGGGAAAATGCCAGCAGGAGAAAAACTAAATATAAGTGCAAAATTTAAAAATAGCTATATGGACAATTATAAACAACTACAGAGGCCCTTTGTGCTAAAACCACAGCCTGTCTACCTGGTTTAGGTACAAATCCCACAGAACCTACCATGTCACCATCCTCCCTATCAAGCCTAACTAAGACAGGCTGGCTGAAAGATCATGTTATCTGTGATCTTTGCCAACTGTAGCAGGTCCAAACCTCAGACAGATTCCAAAAATCCCAAATACAGGCTCAAACTTGAGTTGTGAGAAACATTCCTAACTTTCATTTGTTTGACAAGCACAAAATACACAGAAAGAACAATCTGTATTCTTTTTACCCTGTTTACAAATATAATCAGCTTATACCACAGAAGAGCTGGTTAACTCTTCTACCACATTTCAGCTGTTTTCCCTTTCCTTCTCTGGGCAAAAATCTGCTTTAGTGACTAACAAGAAGGATGGGCCTTAAAAAAAAATAAAGAACAAAGGAAAGTGCTTAATTAAGCAAGAATAGCTACTTTAAACACTTGGGTCGGATCTAGAATGCTCAGGGCTAGAACCCTTTGTTGTTGTTCCTGTTGTTGCAGTGATCTCCTATCCATTCTGGATTTTAAAAGATTTTTAAAAGGCCTGGATTTTTTGGTAGGAAAAAAAAATAGACCTTAGAAACTTTTTTGGGTTTTAACAGTCTTGGATTACACTTCTGGCAATGACAGTAGTTTTTAAAGAGAAGGTCAATTAAAGAATTCCCTGAATAATGCAAGATTTCTAACCTCATGTTACTGTTACTCCCCACTTCCTAGACAAATATAATCGATCCTCCACAACTTTAGGCAGAAAGTGGATTAAGAGTCAAGTGTTTTGTTACCATATGTATACCGCAAAACACATTTAGAGGGCTGGGAAGGTGGCTCAGTGGCAGAGTGCTTGCCTTGCATGTATGAGGTCCTGGATTAGCTTCCTCAGTACCACGTAAGAAAAAGCCAGAAGTGGCTTGAGCTGAAGAGCTGAGAGACAGGGCCAGGCCCAGAGTTCAGGCCCCACGACCACTACCAAGAATAACAAAAAACATATTTAGAAATGAAGGCACAATCTATTATCTTCAATTTATAGATGAGAAAACTCAGAAAATAGACTACTTATCCAAGGTCACAGAACAGGCAAGTGCTGGGATCTAGAGGGGAGGATTCCCACCACCCCCACAGAGGCCCATCCAGAGATAGCAAATAGAAATATCCTTTTTTCCCCCTAGTCTGGCTCTCTTTAACTTTTGGCATAAAATCCCTAAATACAACCTCTTCCAAAAGCATTCATAACATCTTTCTATATCCAATCAAAAGACAGGACACACACACACCTCTTTGAATTTACTAGAATTACTTTAGCTGATTTCATTACAATTAGTCAATTTCATACAGAACAGGCAGTAATTATTTTTACCATCTCCCCTCCCCCCTTTACCACCACCACACACAATTTCCTAATTCTTCCTTGTTTACAAGAACTAAAGTTTCAACATCATAGACTTTATGCTGGGTGAGGAAAGGAGAGCAAGAAGGAAGGTACACATAGAAAGAAAAAAACAAGCAGAGCAAGAGACACTAAGTCTGGTGATTTGTTTGATTCCTTTCTTTTAGCTATTTCATTCCATGCATTTCAGCAACTATGAAATATACATAATACCCTTCTCTAACACTTTAAGTCATGGAATTAAACAAATGAACTTCACATTCATAAGTACAAAGCTAATTTCACAATTAACAAAAGATGAAAAAGCCATCTCCAGACCACCTCTCATTACTTATTCCTTAAGTCTCACCCTTCCTAAGAAGCCCATATTGAGAGGCATTTAAAAATCGGAAGATTAAAGTGTACACTTAAATCCTAAACTACTGGTGAAGATTTATGACCATTTCAAAGTTTCTTCTGGGTTCTCACTATAGTCCTTCAACTCAATTATTTGTAAATATGCTTCCTAGAAAAGTGCTTCTTTGGGTTCCATTACCCGATCTTATCTTACATCATCTCTTACCTCTCTGACTATGCCTCAGTTTCCATAGCTGGCTCCTCCGGTCTTCTGTTCCCTGGATTTTCTGAGATCTCATCTCTAAGCCATTGTGCCTTTCAACTGTTTTCCTTCACTTCTATCTGTTGATTGGATATCCTATCTGTTAATGGGAATCCTTTTACAGGAGAATGGTATTTAAAGATTTATGACAAAGACTAAAAAGCGCTAGGCTAAGGGTTAACTTGTACATATGTACCTCTCTCTCATCCTGACCTTTTTCTTCAGAGCTCCAGAATCACACTACCTACCCACCTTTTGCAGCTGGATACTCAAGCTAGTCATCTCAAATAATGTTTTTATCCAAAACAAAACTCATGATCCACACTAAATTACTCTTCTTGCCCTCCATGGCACTAACATTTTCAGTCACCCAAGTAGAAACCACAGTGAAGCAGTTCCTTTCTCCTCATAGGACATCCAACTCAACACCAAAACCTAACTGAATCACTGCAATTCATTGCTTTCCATTTCTATCATTACTATCTTGTTTGTGCTAGCATTTTCACGCTAGTGGTCATGAAAACAATAGCTATCTACTGTGCCTACCACTTTAAGGGTGCCATTTGAACGGGTTGATCTTCATCTTCATTACACCGCTTTTATCCACTTGATGGAATTTTCATGGCTTGCTGAAACAAATACAAATTCTTCATCTAGATAATTTAAAGTAAGGCTGAATGAAGTATCTTCTAGAAAAGCCAAAGCTACTGAAAGATGCAGAATGCCTGAGGGCTACAATTTCCAATTCCAGTGTGACTTGCAGAAGTTATTCTAAAACTTTAATTTACATACAAATCACCTGGAGGACTTTTTAAAACACTGATTCCCACAAGCTCCTAGATATGCTGACACAATAGGTATGGGTTGGGGAGAATAAGTACTTCTGATAAGTGAAGAGCACTGCCAGTACTGTTTTCAGTACTTCTGACAAAGATTATACTCTTTTTACTTCAATGTTTGTAGCAGTCAAGTTTCTCCTTCTTCCTGTCCCAATAACCTCTGGTCACCTAATCTATACCCCCAAACTAAGTGTCTAAGCCAGCATCAGGCCCAGACTAGTCTTAAAGTCTTCTTAAACATTAGTTTAAACATGAAAAAACATACATAGTTTACCAAAGGAGTTTAAATAAATGTGTTCATGTTTGAAAAAAGAAACATGAGAAAAAAGACATATAATGTTTAAATGCCTTTTAACAACAAAATAAAATTGGTACAGTACTGAACATGCAAAGCTATTCACCAGTTAAGATTTTATTTTTTTGCTGGGCTGGTGGCAGAGCACTTGTCTAGCATGCATGTGGCCCTGGGTTTAATCCCTGATAACACACACACACACACACACAAAACAACTAAAAATATTTTTCTTGGAAAATCCTGCATTGCTTACTTAAAAAAAACACACACACAATTGGTAGAATTTATAGCCAAGGTAGACCTCTCATGAAGATCTACCCTTTTCTCAGACAATAGAGTAGTTTTTGTTTGTGGTACTACAGATCAAATCTAGGACTTTATATTTTTACCACTGAGCTACACACCCCACAGCCTGTAGTAGTTCTTAAAGTCTCAAGGAAAAGAAAATGTCACATTTGGAAAGGAGACCATTTTAAAAGATACATTAGATAATATCACTTTGCTTTAAGTATAATGGATGACAAGAAAATCACGCCAAGGTGCCTATCATGCTGGTTTGTTGAAATGAAGGTAAAAGAGTTTAACATAAAATTACCATCGGGGCCAAAAAATAATCTCTGCCCTACAACTTTGCATAAGTACACTTAGATTTTTTTAAAGGCTTTTTTTTTCTTTTAAGATCAGTGAATTCAATTTCTCACCTTCAAGATGAAGAAACAGGGGGCCCAGAGATGCTGACTTGTCTAAAGACACAGTGACAGTGCCAAACTGGAACCCAAGTCCTCTGGTGACCTTGCTTATTCCTCCTTACTGGAGGAAGCTATCTCCTTTCAGTTACAGTGCATTTATATACTTTTCCACCTCCAGGTGCATGCCAGCAAATGTAAGTAAAAACTAGCAACTCATCTATGTTTATTCTCTAAGGTTATTTTGTAACCTTAAAACTATTCACTAGAGTGACTCAGGTCTGTAATCCTAGCTACTCAGGAAGCTGAGATCTGAGGATCCCACTCCAAGCCAGCCCAGGTAGTAAGTTCATGAAACTCTGGTCTCCAATTAACAGAAAAAGCCCATAGAGTACTAGCCTTGAGCAAAAGGAGCACAGGGACAGCACCCAGGACCAGAGTTCAAGCCCCAGGGCTGGCAAAAGACAAAAAAACCCAACACTGTAAATTAGAGTATTTTCTTATGGGCACATTATGCTTTTAATTTTCCCTAAAACATTGTTTTCTGAGCAATTTTAAAAAATTGAACTTTTATGTACTCCATATTTAGTTATCAATGCTACTCATCTTACCATTTGTACTGGTGATCCCCAAACAAAACCTGTTTCTATGTTACTCCATTTCAATGCACTTTTCCTATGTTTTATAATTCTAAGTAGGAGTATAATATAAATGAATTATTACATCCATCTCTGCTAGTGCAGCAGCTATAGGAAAATACCAACTCCATTCACTTTGAAGGTTGGTCATCATGGTGTTTTACAGAGCAAGTGGGCCTAGTCTCAAAAAGTGTGTTCCTTAAAACAGTGTTTTTATCATTTGGTAACTAGCAAGTAAAAATTAAGCTAAGGATAATAGATTTGTTTTTCACTTTTATTTTTAAGAGTAAAAGGAAATCACACCTAGAAAAAGAAAACAAAACAGTAAACTCTTGATTCACATAAGAAAAACGAATAAAATGCCTACAAATGTTTGAGGAAAATGAAAACATTTTGTTGTTTATGAAAGCTAACTCAGATGGCATAGCTAATTTCTCTGTGGCTCTCAAAAACAATCCTTAGCTGTCAAGATGGTTAAGGGGTAAAATCAATTTCTTTTGGTAATGACTGAGGTAAATAAACAATGGAACTATTGGCAGAGGCAGAATTTGAGTACTACACAATCATTTTACAACAAACTAAATAAGATGCCTGCATAACCAACCAATAGAACCAGGGAACAGTTTTCAAATGCAGTATTACTTTAGTTCTTACACAAAAGTTGCTAAATCAACTTTGGATAGCTTAACAAACTAACTTCCAAACAGCAAGTTGGTAATAGAAACATACATGTCTAGAATTTTAGAGATCTAAGAAATATGGTTTTGTTAATGGTCACTACATCTAAGACAAGCCATAAATTACTAAGACCAAGATGTCCACAACTTTAGCACTAAGTATGACATTACAAAATATGAAATATTAGATATTAAAGGTTGTGTCAAAGGACAAATATGTTTAGCTAAAGTCCAGTCTCTAAAGAAATCCAAGCAATAAAAAGTAGGTCAATTAGGCTTCACCCATTTGAAATCTCAAACACACACAGTACCTCCTCTATAGGTTCATTTATCATATTGTTGAAATTTACTCCAATAGTAGAAATGCAGTGATATAAGTAATATTTCTTCTAACAGTTCAGATAATATCAGGATGAGTACTTTATAGGATGTTAGTACATCCATGTCCACAGATAATCAGGAATTAGTTTAACTTTCAACTCTTTGTTCATATTAACTTTTTTTTTTTTTTTGTCTTTTTTTTTTTGGTACTGGGGATCGAACCCAGGACGCTGCACTTGCTAGGCAAGCGCTTTGCCACTGAGCTACATCCCAGCCCCATATTAACTTTTTAGCAATGAATATATCTGGCTTTCTGAGAACTCATAATACTTGCACTTCTGCAAAAAGTACCAAATACAAGTTAACAGAAAATAGAAAATTACAATATATTGTTCTCTTATCTACAACATTTTTATTATTTAGGCTAATATTCATAACACAAACTGTCCCATTATTTTAATTAAATGTGCTAGAATTCTTTGGAGAAAAACCACAAACAGCTTTCCATCGCTAAGCACATACAGAATGGTTTCTGTGATGGGTTACTTGGTCTCTGTGAAGTGCTACTGTAAGAAAATACATACTGTCCAAATTAATAGTTACCAATTAATAATACCAATTAATGTGACTTATCAAATGTTCTTTGTCAGTTTTTTTTTCACAAATAAAAGAAAGGCTGAGTTAATAGGAGCAAGGCAAACAGCCACAGGGATGACAAGGCCCATTTGAAAAAGTCAGTAAACATTTCATCAGCTCAACTTTTGATGTGAATTTCTTTTTAACATCATAACTATGACTTTGAATTTAGTCCCTCTCTAGCAACATAATTCCTAAACACAAAATTTAAAAGCTGTTGCTAGTCCTGACTCAAATCCATGCCACAATCCCTCTAGCTAAAAGTATTGTCATCTAAATGATCAACAACAGGTTTTAGAATTTGAGAAGTACCAGGCAAAGCCTAACCTTGACAACCAGGCCCCAGACTGCTTCTCATCCCTGTATTCACTGAGACCCTTCCAGTTATAATTAGCTCAGTAATCTTCCCTGGCTGGCTGCCTTCTACCAGACAGGAATGACCAAGAGTCACAAAAAGAATTCCAACAAATGGGAAACTTGACAAGCTATGATTTTTTTAAGTGACACCAAAGTATTTAAAATGGGCTTCTCTGAAATATAAGAAATTACCTCAATTTTAGAATTACAGACATTTTTATAGAACTTAGATTGACAATAGAGTATTAAAAGTTTAAAAAATACAACAATTCTTCTAAGATTGCAGTTTAAGGACACAATATGGCCTTAGCTAGCTAGACAAAGTTAGTTTCTTATCCATTTTTAAGTTTCAAAACATCTATATCTATAGAAGCTAAGCACTGGTGGCTCACGCCACTTAGGAGGCAGCCTGGGCAGGAAAGTCCGTGAGACTATGATCTCCAATAAACCACCAAAAAAACAGAAATGGAACTGTAGCTCAAGTGGTAGAGCATTCACCTTGAGCTGAAGAGCTCAGGCACAGAGCCCAGGCCTAGAATTCAAGCCCCACCACCGACTAAAAACAAACAAAAAATCTATAGAGATAACTTTTATTATTTTTAAAAGCAAAATTCCAAATTATACCCAATGAAAAATCTGGCAAAAACAAACAAAAAAAACACAATTGCTAATGACCTCTACATCCTCCAAGAAAGAGTGTTCACTTCTATTTAGAATAATTGGAAGCCCTGTAACCAACCCTAAGGTAGAAAAAAATGGAGTTAAAGAGGATATTTCATAGGCAAACAAAAGGTGGCCTGAAGGCAGAATATAAAGAAGACTCTTCCTGTTAAACCCTTAAGAGTCTAAGGAACATAGACTTGGAGAAATGACAAAAGCAACAAACTTGTTAGAGGCATGGCTTAAGTGAAAGAAGGCTTACCTCACAAGAATAAGGCCCTGGTTGATAATAAGTGTTTTTGGTAACAATGCTATCTGTAAGGCCACTATCATATGTTTAGGGGAGAAAAACAATAAAGTTTACCAGCTTCAGCTGGACACCAGTGGCTCACAGCTGTAATCCTAGCTACTCAGGAAGCTGATACCTTAGGATACTGCTTCAAAGCCAAAAGGACAGGTAAGTCTGTGAGCCTAGGGACAGTGCCCATGCCCTGAGTTCAAGCCTCAGCATCAGCACAAAATAAAATAAAATGCTATATACCCATATTTAGGTACCTTAATACCAAAATTCACATAGGTGGAAAATAAGAAAAGTTGTGAGTCCAACTGTGATCCTACTCTGGAGGTTGAGATCTGAAGATCTCAGTTCAAAGCCAGATGGGGCAGGCAAACTTTGAATACTTATTTTTATTTAGCCAGCAAAAAAAGACAAGAGATGTGTATCAAGTAGTAGAGCAACAGCCCTGAGCAAAAAAGCCAAGTAGTAACAGTAGGCAGAGAAAGGGGAGGAGGGGGATGGAGGGAGGGAAAGAGTGCTCTTGAGGGCTCTTAAGAAGCTTTAATGAAACAAGATATGAAAAAGGGAGTTAACATTTGTTAACTCTTTCCTCTACAAAGTAGGTAGGGTGAGCTAAATGCCAGTGAGTGAAAATATCAGTAAGCTACCCAAAAGTGGAGGAGGAAAAAAAGCCAAGGACTGTAACTGGCTTAAAACCATCAAAACAAAAAAATCCCAACCAGGTGTTGTTGGCTCACTTATAACCTTAGCTACTTAGAACTGAGAATTGAGAATCACAGTTCAAAGCTGGGTGAAGCAGACAAACCTGAGACTCTTATCTCCAATTAACCTAGTCAAAAGCCAGAAATGAGGTGTAACTCAAATGGCACAGCACTATCCAAGAAAAGTGTAAAAGTGCAAAACCCAAAGTTCATGCCATAGTTTTAAAAAAAATGTTCTTACTTCACTTAATATAATTTTTTCCAAGTCTTTCCATTTCCTAACAAATGAGGCAATGTCATTCTTTCTGATGGAGGCATAGAATCCCATTATATATATACCACATTTTCTTGATCCATTCATCTACTGAGAGGCATCTGGGTTGGTTCCATATCTTAGCTATGGTAAATAATATAAGCCAGGCCCAAAGAAACATAGGTCCCATGGTTTCCCTTATTGGCAATAACTAGTATATGTCTGAGTCAAGTAAAAAGGGTCAGATAAGTTGGTGTTAGGGGAATGAACCCCAAGATAAGCATTCAAATGTTTTTTTTGTTTTTTTTCCTTTCATGCAATTGTTTCTAACATATTTATAAGATGATTTCTTTGTTGTGTTGTATGTCCCTCCCCAACAGTATAACCCATGCTTTCACTGTATTTGATGTCGGTATAATTTGTGGAGGGGAAGGGAAAAAACAAATCGTTTAACTAGGGATACAGGTGGATCCATTGCAACATGAGAGGTACCAGTCGTTATGTCGGAAAAACAAACTTTACAACTTTGGTGGGGGGGTGGGAGGAGGATTGGGTGGGGGGGGGAGTATGGGAAGGGATGGGAAGGGGAAACAAGGAGGAAGCAACAATGCTTGATAAGAAATGTACTGGTTACCTTGCCCATGTAATTGTAACTCCTCTGTACCGTATTCTCACAATAAAAAAAATTAAAAATATACCAACAACAACAACAAAAAATGTTCTTCAAAATTCCAGTCCTTACCTTGAAACCTCACCAAGTAGCAGAGTTAAAATATAGAGGCTTCATATTTGTAACACAAATTATAAACAACAATAAGACAATCATGTTAAAAACTGTTTTCAGGCTTGGTGCCAGTGGCACACACCTGTAATCCTAGCTACTCAGGAGACTGAGGTTCAAGTCTGTGAGACTCCATCTCCAATTAACCACCAGAAAATCAGAAGTGGCCCTGTCGCGCAAAGTGGTAGTGCTAGCTTTGAGCAAAAAAGCTCAAGGACAGCGCCCAGGCCTTGAGTTCAAGACCCATGACTGACCAAAACAACAACAACAAAAACAAAACATTGTTTTCAGTGCAAAACTGACAGTTTAAAAGCAGAAGAAATATTTAAAGTAGTTGGCAAGTAAATGCAATGTGGTATTTTGGATTGAATCAAGAGGATAATAACCTAAGTAAGGTGTATAGATCTGTTAATAGTAAAGGAACTATCATAATATCTTAGTTTTGATAAATGTGCAACTTTCTAATAATTGTAGAAATAAATAAAATATAAGGCTTGGGGTTTCTTCCTTGGTACTAGGGTTTGAACTCAGATCCTCAAGCCTGCTCGAGAGGTGCTCTACCCCATGAACCTTGCACCCACCGTTTTTGTTTTGGTTATTTTTCAGATATATTTCTCTTGCTTTTTATCCTGGCTCAACTGGATGGTGATCCTTCCATTTAACGTTCTGTGTAGTTGGAATAATAAGCACACATCACTACAACAACTTCTGTTGGTTGAAATGGGGGTCTCACAAACTCTGCCCAGGCTCGCTGCAATTTCTCCTGGATCCCCACCTCAGAGTAGCTAGGATTACAGATGTGAGCCACAGCATACTGCTTTGGTTTCTTCTTTTTTTTTAAGTGGATGACAAAGTAATGACAGATATACAGTCACTTTTAAGTATTCTACTTTATTTAGAAGCATCCTGAAGTCAGCTAACCTCCACAGCAGAAGTTTTTAATGTTTTTAAATTTTAAAGTTTTTAATTCTAATACATAGACTACCTGGAGTTTACTAAGTATACCTAATTTGAGAAGTGACTACTCTGCTTTCCCTAGCACATGCTTGCAAAATATGGGTTTTATGGTATTGAATATTGTTACTAAATTTGGCAAATATCTAAATAAGAGATTATCTGTCTTTCTATTTTGAAGAAGACATTTATTCAATCAGAACCTAAGCTTCTCTAGCCACACATAAGGCAAATAATAACTTGAGTCTAATGCCAACTTACATTTCTGAGCTTCATGCTAAAGACAGTCCCATCTATATCTATAATAATGTAGGCAATCAGTCTCTTGTAATATACTCTCCAAAACTTAGACAAGAATTAATGAAGTGATGTACAACTCATTAGACCATTTTTACTTCCAGAGTCAAATGATGGGCATCACTAGCAACTTTTCCAAAGAAAAGTTCATGTACATATTGAAAACATGAAATGGTTGTGAACTTTGCCAGCTGTGTGTTCAGCAAGATGGCTGAAGCTGTCTCAGGCTGGGGTCTGCAAGGGAGGGGTGGTTTACTTGCATATCAGAAAGCAAACCCTACGCTACAAATTGGTGACAGAGGCTTAAGGCAGCACCAGTTTCAACGTGTACACCACAAGTACATTTGCACATACAGGCAATGTTACCACTTAGCTTAGTTCGTAGGCATTCTATTTTAATAACGTGGAATTTAGAGGGCAATCTTCAAATTTCAAAGGAAGTTTTCTTTTCATATGTGTCAAAGAAGGAAAAATAAAACAGCAATGCAGCAAAGTCATTTCTCCCGCTGAAATGACCTCCAGCTTCACCGAGCTATTCCCGGTTTCGCAATAAATGTATCTGAGACTCACACCACGTACACACACAGAGAAGCTAAGAACAGTAAAGCTTCCTCAATAGTCCTGGCAAACGTAAGGGCTCTCCCTCCACCCTCCCTCCCAACTCCCCTCCAGCCCTGCCTGCTGCGTCCCGTTTCTGTCCCAGCCCCACATCGGTACCAGAACCAGACCGACCGCGATAAGAGAATAGGGATTAATCAGAAGCCAAAAATCCTGTTTCAACCATCATTTACAGCCACTATCGGGAAACCAGAGTACTACTAACCTGATTTCAGAGAGGTAGAGCTAAACCCAGCAGGGCACAGGGGGTATATATTACACGAACCTGAAATGCCAACCCAAGCAAGAAGCTCAAGGCATCGCAGACGTCAACATAACGAAAAAGCTTTCGCAAATGATATCTCACAAGAACATTTCCACTTCCAACCAACCCACCGATCCACCCCTCGACGGCCAGTTCCCCAAATTCTGCTGAAGCAACCCGAAAGAGAAGAGGCATGTCTTACCTTGAACAAATAGCGACATTTTGGGGTTTTATGCAAACACTCAGGCTTATGGTTTATTAATTTCCAGAGGAGTCAAGCTATGAGGGCAGGTCTGTCTGGTTTTTTTTCCCCCTTTAAAAACCGACGTGCTCTTTCTCCAAGGTGTTGCTACTTAAGGCAGTATTCCTGCAAAGTGACTAAAACTGATCTCCAAAAAGGAAGAAAAGGCAGACAGAGAAAGAGAGAGAACGGAGGGGGGAAAGGAAGGAAAGAAGGGAGGGAGGGAGGAAACAAACTACTCCTCCTCAAGAAAACCTCCCTCAGTTCCAAAAGACGGAAACTTGGTGCGCTCGAGTCCGCTCGGGAGCTGCACGGCGCTCCCCACACCAAGGAGGGCCAGCTGCGGAGACTCCCGGAAAAGGTAAAATCGCCCGAACTTAAATTTCATCAATGGAAGAGGCGGATCCACAGCGGTGATTTCACCGCCCCTCGGTCTCCACGCCCTCTGGGGCTGGATTGCAGCCGGCGCCCCCGGCGGCCCCCTCTCCGGCGCGGCCGCGCGGCCTCGGGCAAGTTCCTGAGAAGCCCCGCCAACCACAGATCCCGGCCCGGGTCAGGGAGGCGGGGGGAGGCCGGCGCTGGGCGGGCGGGGGCCGGGACGGGGAAGGGGGGGGCGCATGGAACCATTCCTGCCAGCCCATAAATAAACCGCGTCTGGGAGGCACGGAATTCCGCACTCGTGCTGACCTGATAGCCGGCCTCCCGGGGAGAGGCCGCGGGCCCGCCGGCCCGCCCCGACGCCGACACCCAGAGGCCGCGGGAGGGGCGCCCGCCGCCCGCCTCCCCCGGAGGCCCCGACCCTTTCCACGCACAGTCTCCTCCCGAAGGTGGTCTCCGCGGCCGCACCGCGGGTAGGGAACGAAGCTGAGCACCTTTCCAGAGGGAAACACTCCTCCCCTCCCCACCTCACCGGGGTCTCCAGAAACCCGACCCCGACCCTCCGCCAGCCGCCGGTGAGACCCACCTTCCTCTCTTCCCTTAGCAGCTGGGAAACTGGGGGCGTTTATGGCGCCCCAGGAAGAAGGCTCGGAGGCAGGGAGACTGTCACCTCTGAGGTACCTTTCTGTCTCCCCCTCTTCCCTCACACGTGCATACCCTGGGCCTCTCGGCTGCACTCGCGGCCCAGCTGCTGAGCCCCTCGGCCCACCTTGGGCTGGCACCTGACACCCCAAATCCCCACTTTCTCCCAAACATCTCCCCTCCCCCTCCATTCCTAGCAGTTTCCCCCCTCAATGCGGAAATGCCCCTACCGTGCTGACCGACAAACGCAGCCTCCAGTCAGGAGCCGCGAGGAACGTAGGTCTTGACCAATGAGATGTGAGGAGGTGGCAGAGGGCGGGACGTACGCCGCACGAGGATGCCCCGGCGGAGGCGGGCGCTGAGGCGGACGCGGGAATCCCGTGCGTGGGCGCCCCACCTGCGGCGCCGGCTTCGCCGTAGCACTTCCAGCCCTCAGACAGATACCTCAGCAACCGGGACTTTTGTACAATCGGAAACAAAATGTTCCTGCTTTCCAGAGACAAGCAACCTCTCGGTCCATGAAGCCGCCACTTCCTACTGTAGCTTCACCAGAGTTGCAGGCCTACCTCAGCGGGCCCCAACCCCGCCCGCCAGTCCTGGAGGAAGGGCGGGGATGCGTTCCGAAGTCCGCGGTGGAAGGTGTGTGGCCTGCTAACCCGAGAAGGGTTAGAGGGCATCGAAGAAAAAGAAACATGAAGTTCCCCTCACCAGAACCATCACCATCAGCCTTGCTTTGGGTTTGAGTCTTGTAGAGATGTATGCCATGATAGATGTTTACTTTCTGATCCAATTTCGAAATGTCCTAAATTATCCCTCCAGAGATGCTTTTCTTCCTTCAGGGAAAGGGGATAATCGTAGATAAGATACAGAGAGTAGTATGGGGATTGCAATAGTACTTCACACTTGGTATTGCCAGCCCCACCTGCCTGTCAGATTGAGTGTGCCTGTGAATGGGCTGTGTCTCATAATTAACATTTACCCTTCATAACCCAAACAGCCAACACTACAACTTGAATTGTCAGCGCCCTCTCATAAGTGCTTCCACGTAATTCCAGAAGAGTTAAGCTTTGACAACTTTATTCAGCCAGGTAAAGTGAAAGAATATTTAAATGACTTTTCTTTTTGGTTCCATGTATTCCTGTGGAAATGTTAGTAAAGCAACACTGAAAAGGTCCATGATCAGTTGTCATGGTAGACAATAAGAGTCATTGATATGTTATGTGGAATCCAAAAAGATTATGCTTCAAACCTCTCAGCTAAAAGACGGATTTCCAGCTGGACACTGGTGGCTGATGTCTGAAATCCTAGATATTCAGGAGGCTGAGATCTGAGGGTCGTAGTTCAAAGTCAGCCCTGGTAGGACAGTTCTCAAGACTCTTGTCTCCACGTGACCACCAAAAAGCCAGAGCTGTGGCACAAGTGGTAGAGTGCTAGCCTTTAGCAGAAAGAACTCAGGAACAGTGCCCTGAGATCAAGTCTTGGTGATCATGGACACACAACAACTAAGAAACAGTTTCCTCCAAATAAGGCCAAAAAAAAAAAATCTAAAATCCAAATATCTGAAGATTGGAGATCTTATAGTATCGCTTCATCCTTCGAACAGTAGAGAAACTGTTGCAGCACTGAATGAGCTGTATTTATGTCAGAAATAGCACCAAAATAACACCAAAGATTTGGTCTCTGTAGTGTTACATAGCCAGAAAATTTAAAAGTTAAAGGACAATTCAGAATCCTTAATTATACTAGCTTTATTGAAAGAATGGTCATTGTTCCACAAGCATCTGGTAATTCCAAAGAACAACATCTTGATATATGGGTGATTAAATATTGATATATACCTGTATTGCCTTAAGAAATGTCCACATTGGTGACTATCCATCTTCAGGGGCCAAGTCTGTAAAATACTCAGGTTGGTTTTTGAGAAGTGATACTCCCAAATATGTTCATATAGTGCCCTGCAAGTGTTTTAAATTGTGATTTAAATTCTGAATCCTCAGGCACTTTGTAGAGAACTTTCTCATTCCCTCAGAGCTACTAGGAAACCTCTCACTTGATAGCTCATGAAAGGATGGTGGGGGTGGGGGGAGATGACTCTTCTGGACCCTGGAACCACAGTCCACTAGAGAAACAATTGCTATTTCTCTCTTTACTCTTGGAACAATTGCTCTCTGTCTCTTTGTTTTTGACCCCATTTTTATACTATACTATCTGTAAGATCCCTTCGGGGTAAAGAAAGTCGATATCTGTAATGTGGTTAGTTTTACAAATTAAACATTTGCAGAGGAAGTGGTGCTGTGGCTCAAGTGGTAGAGCATTTGCCTTGAGCTGAAGAGCTGAGGGATGCCACCCAAGCCCAGAGTTCAAGCCCCATGACCGACAAAAACAAAAAAACATTTGCAGAAAGTTGGGTTGATGAATCTAATGGAGGATGAAGATGGGGTGGAGCTGAGGATGAGTGAGCAGGGATAAGATAGACTGCAAACAAAATAGGAATATGAAAGCCAGGTTTTCTCTAGTTCTTTATGCTACTATCCAATGATGATATAAATTAGGCCTCTGATTTTCTTCAATCCTTTCTACTTCTCTATAAATACATGAGAAAATGTATGTGAACTAGTTCTGTTTCCTAGGATGTATAACAATTTTGCCTTTGCCTTTCTTTTTCCTTCTATTTAGATAGCAACAAGGAAATGCTGTCTGGTGTTCTATTTCTAAATATCAACATCTTTTTTGGTACCTAGTTTTTTGTTTTTTGTTTTTTGTTTTTTTTTTTGTCGGTCGTGGCGCTTGAACTCTGGGCTTGGGCGCTGTCCTTGCCCTCTTTAGCTCAAGGCAAGCGCTCTACCGCTTGAACCACAGTGCCACTCTGTTTTCTAGTGGTTTATTGGAGATAAGAGTCTCATGTACTTTCCTGCCTGGGCTGGCTTTGAACCACGTTCCTCAGATCTCAGCCTCCTGAGTAGCTATGATTACAGGCGTGAGCTACCAGCACCTGACTACCTCTTACACTTATTTAGTGCTTGGCACAGTATCTGGTACATAAGAAGTACTCTTTAGTTTATGTGGGATAACCAATTTAATGTTACTGTATCTTTTTAACTCACAGTAATGCATCCTACTCAATAGTCTCTGAAAAGCATAAATGAGATAACAAATTTAATTTATATTCAGAGCTAAAGTGTGTGTGTGTGTGTGTGTGTGTGTGTGTGTGTGTGTGTGTGTGTTGTGTTGTGTTTACCAGTCCTGGGGCTTGAACTTGGGACCTAGGTGCTGTCCCTGAGCATTTTTGCTCAAGGCTAGCACTCTACCACTTGAGCCATAGCTTCACCTCTGGCTATTTGGTAGTTAATTGGAGATAAGAGTCTTGTAGACTCTTACCCTGTAGAAGTCTTACCCTGGCTTTGAACCAAAATCCTCACATCTCGGCCTCCTGACAAATATGAACCACCTGACTAAAGATAAAGATTTTTAAAGTTTAATTATTTCAACCTAGAAGATGGCATTGGGCCAAAGTATAGGAATAATAGAAGCAAATATAATATTCTGATGACTTTATTGTGCATTTTGCTAACTACTCACCATAAGCATCATCTAATAAGGTGGTTTAGAAATTACAAACATATGAAATAAGTATAGAGATCAGCAATGTGTGGGGGCTTTTAGTTTTTTTCCATCATTGTCCTCTATACTGAAGAAAATAAAGCAGTACAGCTTAATGTCATAGGCCAAAAAAAAAAAAAAAATCTGTGTCAGGCCCAAAATGTTGAGCCAAGAGACTAGGCCACAGTTTTATCCATTGGATTGCTGCACAGATACATATTGGCTCCCCATCTGTACTCATCTAGGCCACCCACAGCAAAGAAGAGGAAAGGAGCTATTGTCAGCATTTGCCAGTTACTGACTAGATTTAACTAGAGTATTGTTAAAATCCAAAAGTAGCCAAGCAGTGTTAATTGGAAAATATATATCCAATTATATCTATGAGATAGACTAATAAATGAGTAGGCTAAAAATGAATAAGGTCTACAAATACTTAAGGATGAAAAGGGCTTCATTCTTTATTGTTACCAACACTGAATCAGGAAGTTTGCTGAAAGAAGTTGTGATTTTAAATGGTAACATATCCTATTTGTTCACAGTGTGATTTTAAAATTATATGTGAAAGTTGCTTAATGTATGTGTGTGTGGTTTGTATCTGTTTGTGTGAGTGTGTATGTGTGTGAGTGTGTGCTGATACTAGAGCTTGAACTCAGGGCCTAGGTATTGTTCCTGAGCTTTTGTGCTCAAGGCTAGTACTCTATGATTTGAGCCACAGCTCTACTTCTGGCTTTTTTTTTTTTTGGTGGTTAATTGGAGATAAGAGTCTCACTGACTTTTCTGCCCATGCTGGCTTTGAAACATGATCCTCAGATCTCAGCCTCCTGAGAAGCTAGAGTTATAGACATGTATCACTGGTACCTAGCTTAAAATTATATAACTGTTATATCAGAACATTAGTAATTATTTAAAATAACTGAAATGCTTTAAAAAGTAAACAGTAGAAGAGTGCTTGTCTGGTCCTCAGCACAGCTATCTAACTAAATGAATAAATAAATAAAGTTAACAGCCAGGCACTGGTGGCTCATACCTGTAATTCTTGCTATTCAGGGGGCTGAGCCCTGAGGACTATAGTTCAGAGTTGGCCCAGGCAGGACAGTCCATGAGATTCTATATTTTCAAACTATCATCACCTAACAACCTGCTCTCATAGAAAACCTGAGAACATATGCAATGTTTTGTTATATTCCTCCTAGCCTACTCAGTAAAGCAAGCTGCTTCTCTGCCTCTAAAATCAAAAGAGGTCTGGCACATGATTGAGATACAATTTCTGAGCATCATCATTGCTCACCAAATACAAAATAAAAAAAACTCACCATTAATACTGTATTTCTTACTAAACTCTTAAGCCAAATATTATTTTGTTTTATCATTGTGTTGTATTGTGTAACTGACAAGGTTATTATTTCTTACTGACTTCAAAATCCTCAAATATTCAATAGAAAAGCATTCAATCTTATTTTTCCTTTCTCTTTCAGATATATTAAAGATTCCATATTTTTCATTCCATCAGATGACTGTTGATAGTTTTCCAAACATTTCTGCCTCTGATTGCACTTATTAAATTTCCTTTGAGTGCCACCACAGGGAAGGAAAGCATAAAAAACTTCTGTTTCCTGGTTTAATTTTAGGGAACTTTTTTTGAGCATTTCATACTTGCCATCTTAACTTATACTAAAGAGAAGATGTGCAGGACTACTCTTGGATGAGTCTTAAATAATGCTGTAATTATATTGTTAAGTGACTAATATAATTAGGAAATAAAAAGTAACTGTTTTCACTGTCTTGAAAGTAAAAGAAAAGACATCTCTAGAAGACCATACAGAAGTGTGGAATAATTTTAAATTAAATTTTAATTTTTTATTTCAGTAAAGTTGAGCATCTTTTAAAAAAAAATCCAAACAGTAGTATCAAAATTCCCATAATGAATAGCAAAACTTTCCTGACTTCTCTTTATTTCATCCCTGCACCCTAGATGCAATTTTCTTCTATTAGTTACCTTCATATTTCCAAGCTATAAACTGTAGCAAATTCTATCTTTATATCCCACAAGCATTTCATAGTGCTTAGCATACATTAGGCACCAAAAAGAAATTTACTGAATGAACTGTCATGTGAGATATTTATAAATGAACTTTAATAAACTGTAGAGTGCTATATGTGTATATGATATTATGTTATTTCTATGGGTAATTAATGTATTTGGGATGGCAAATTTGTTTTTATAACAAAAACGGGCATTTCTAAACAAATTGTACTATAATAGCCTGTTTGGAAAGATAGCCACATTTCTTGTCATCCAACTATATCTGCTTTTTTGCATTATGACTTTGTCACTCTTCTTCTTAAGAAGTGGTATCTGGGCTGATCTTTCTTTATTTTTTTTTCTTTTTTCTTTTTCTCCAGTCCTGGGGTGTGAACTCAGGGCCTTGGCATTGTTTCTGAGCTTCTTTTGCTCAATCTAGCACTCTACCACTTGAGCCACAACACCACTTCCAGCTTTTTCTGTTTATATGGTACTGAGGAATCAAACCCAGTGCATGCTAGGCAAGCACTCTACCACTAAGCCACATTCCCAGCCCTGATCTTTCTTTAATGAATCATATACAACAGACATGATCTTGAATAATTCCAAGCCTTAGTCTCAAGAACCTTTCAGCTTTCAGCCACACTGCTTGGAATTGTGTCCTGTAACTATTGCATTAGAGAAGACCATTCTAACCTACTGGAAAATGACAGGTTGCATGAAGTAAAAATGAGTTGTTCCAGTTCATGCCACTTAAGACAAATTGTCAGACATGTGTTGAGCTCATCTTAGGCTGACTAGCTCTAATTAAACTGTTTAACAAGTCAAACTTGCATGTGAGTAACCCAGGTAAGACTTGCTCACCTGAGATATATTCAGTATTGTGTGTGTGTTGTTACACTGTTGAAAATAACTAAATACACAATACTTGAAGCATGAAAGAAAAAGTAAACCACACTACTTGCCTTTTACCTACTTCTAGAATTGCACTTAATCTTTTCATGCTGGGATATATTTTCTTTTTTTTCCTTTTTTTTCTTGTCGGTGGTGGGGCCTGAACTCTGGGCCTGGGCACTGTCCCTCAGCTGAAGGCTCAAAGCTAGCTCTCTACCACTTGAGCCACAGCGCCACTTCCGGCTTTTTCTGCTTATGTGGTGCTGAGGATCGAACTGAGGGCCTCATGCATGCAAGGCAAAGTACCACTGAGCCACCTTCCTAGCCTGGGAATATATTTTCAATTCACATTCTTATCACCTCTAAACTCTATTCTTATAACCCTTTTGAGGAAGAAATTTCCTTTTAGCAATTTTCCTTATCAAGTCATTGTCCCTAAACTTAAAGATCTACTTTTCATCTAGAGTCTTTGAAAATCTCTAAATGGAATAATGTACATTTTGATTTTAAAATGTGTTTATACATAATTTAAAATATTTTACTTTAAATATGTGTTATATGTAGATAAGACTATTGATACAACTCAAATGCCATTAAGGGAGTAGTAAAACAATAATAAATACTTTTCTTATCGGTATAAAAGTATACTATCATGGGCTGGGAAGGTGGCTCAGTGGTAGAGCGCTTGCCTTGCATGCATGAGGCCCTGGGTTCAATTCCTCAGCACCACATAAGCAAAAAGAAAAAAGCCGGAAGTGGTGCTGTGGCTCAAAGTGTTAGAGTGCTAGCCTTGAGCTGAAGAGCTGAGGGACAGCGCCCAGGCCCTGAGTTCAGGCCCCACGACTGGACCAAAAAAAAAAAAAGTATACTATCAGTCATTAATGTATCTAGTGGCAGTGTACATATTGATATGAATGAGACTCTTTGTAGTAGAAGAGAGGAAGAATCAGGCAATTTATCTACCTCAGCCCTTACAAAAGGAAATTATCCCACAAACACTTGCTACTGGAGTCTTTTTGTACAAGCACTGTTCTATTAGGTGGAACGCTAGCAAACTGGCTTAAGCTCACAACCTTTCAAGGAATTACTTGCTAATGAGAAATTCCTACTTCTATATCAAATGGTCTAAGTAAACACCATTTCTATGCTCCCCACTCTCTCCTCTGCCATCTCTTTTCCCACCTAAGGTAATGCAGGGAAAATCAATAATGACTAATGTCTCTTCTTTTTTTCCTGGCACCTGTGTTTGAACTCATGTCTTTAAACTTGTTCAGCTTGCTTGCACTGCTAATATTTTACTACTTTAATCACACCTGTTTTTTGTTATTTCTCAGACTTTTCTGCTTTGACTGACTTCAAACTGTGATACTCTGGATCCTGAGTAGCTTAGATTATAGGTGGAAGCTACCAGTATTCAGCTTAAGCTTTTTCTTATTAGGGGTGATTTTCAGTGTTTATATCTTATCTAGCTTGTGCGTAAGGAACACATGAAAAAGATGTTGTATTGTGGTCTACAACAATGCTGAGAATTTCTTTTTTTTACTATCTTTTCTCATTTCTGTTCAGAGAATCTGGAAGTAATGGGAGAGGCATTAAAATAATGGTTAAGGGCAGGAGAGCTCCATTTGAGTCTGGATTTCAATCTAGAAATGCTTAACATCTATTTGTACTCAGCTTGGTTTATCACCAATTCTGGAGTAATATAAGTCCCTCTCAAATCTTATGATTTGTAAATAGAGGTTGCTGGAGGTAAAGACTAGAAAAATTCAATGGAATGGAAATAAATAATAAAAGAAAACATTAAGAAAAACTTAAATTTTCAGATAAGACGTGCCAATGAAAATCTAAACTAGATGACTGAAAGTATGCTCTTTTTTACATTCTTATAAAATTTCAGAGCATAAGGTTACTCATTCTTGTTCAAAAAGCATTTTGAATACTTTTATCAAAAGTATTTTTAAAGCTGGGTGCTGGTGTCTCATACCTGTAATCCTAGCTATTCAGGAGGCTGAAATCTGAGGATTGTGGTTCAAAGCCAGCCCAGGTAGGAAAGGTTATGAGACCTTATCTCCAATTAATCACCAGAAAACTGGAAGTGGCACTGTAGCTCAAGTGGTAGAGCATTAGCCTTGAGCTGAAGAGCTCAGAGACAGTGCCCAGGCCCAGAGTTCAAGCCCCATGACCACCACCAACACAACAATAACAAAAGTATTTTGAATGTATTATGTGCCAGGTACTATGTCAAAACCTAAGTTTATAACAGTGAGCTTGAGTGATAACAGTGAACTTCAAAGTTATTGCCCTAACGAGGGTTGAAAGACTAAACGAGTTCAGTAGTTCAATAAGTAACTGAAGATTGAAATGAAAATCTGTGGAGACATAGAATAAATGATCTAAAAAAATTGGGAGCCGGGCGCTGGTGGCTCACGCCTGTAATCCTAGCTACTCAGGAGGCTGAGATCTGAGGATCGCGGTTCAAAGCCAGCCCGGGCAGGAAAGACTGTGAGACTCCTATCTCCAATAAACCACCAGAAAACCGGAAGTGGCGCTGTAGCTCAAGTGGTAGAGCGCTCACCTTGAGCTGAAGAGCTGAGGGACAGCGCCCAGGCCCAGAGTTCAAGCCCCACGACCGACAAAAAAAAAAAAAATTGGGAGCATAATATGGTAAAGTCTCTTTGAAGGAAGGAGAAGTAGTTCAGTAGTACAATTCAATCCTTAGCATCACACAACACACACACACATACAAACACACACACACACACACACACACGAGACATGAGACAGATGGTAAGAGATTGAGTTGAGAGAGCACCTTTCTGAAGTAGCAATCAGGTTGCTGACTGTTTGGGACTATAATCTAGACTGCACAATACTCCTCCAGAGGGTAACTTTTTCATACAATGTCTGTGTGAATTAACATAGAAGATGAACATTTAAGCTAAAACCTAAAAGATTAAAAAAAGACCCGAGGAGATAGTATACCAGATAGACTAGCAACTTCAGAGGCTCTGAGATAGAAAGAACACTAGGTATGAAATTGTAGTAAGAGTAAGGATATTTGCGAATAGAGAATGACATAAGGCAAGAAATGAATTTGGATTGGTAGGAAGAAATCAGACAGGGAGGGCTACTTGTGTTGGTTTGGGCTTTTATCCAAAATGTATTAGAAAGCAATTGAATCATTTTAAGTAAGAAACTGACATGTTCTGATTTACATTTCTTAAAGAACAGAGGTCTTAAGGTGGAAGTAACAGGAACTGTTTGTTGATGGATTGGATGATAAGTAATAAGGAATGAATGAAAGGAAAGAATCAAAGAAGATAATCACAAGGAATCAAAGAAGATAATCACAAGGCTTTCTATTGAGATAGCAGAGACTGAAGGAGATCCAGTTTCGAGAGAGATCCATTTCAATTATTTTAAGTTTTAAATGCCTAGGAGACAAATATGAAAGCTATGCCAAGAGATATTTAAAGATATGAGTTTGGAACTCAGAAAGGGAGTTATCTTATTGGTATAAATTTAGGAATTATCAACAGATGGTTTCTAAAGCATGAGGGGATAAGATCATATATAGAGAAGATAGTGAAAAGTCTAGAAACCCTAGCATTTTCTAAATGCTGGTCACATAGGAAAGGAGAAATAACTGGGTATAATAGCTCAGACCTGTAATCCTAGCTACTTGGGAAGTGGAGATTGGAGGATCACGGTTCAATGATAGCTTGGCATGAAAGTTCAAACAACCATCCCACTAAATGTTTGGGCATGGAGGTGCATGCCTGTTATTCCAGGTACAGAAGAAGCAAGGTGGCTGGGTTCAATGGTATGTGCCTGTCATCCCCAGTGACATAGAGAAGCTCAAGTAGGAGGACTGAAGCGCAGGCCAGATGAGCATAAATTGAGACTCACCTCAAAAATAACCAAGGAATAAAGGGCTGGAGGCATGGCCCAAGTGGTAGAACACCTGCCTTGCAATGTGAGGCCCTACATTTAATCTTCAGTACTACCAAAAAAAAACAGAAAAAGTAGACATATGAAGGAAAATGAGAAATCTCATTATGTAAGGAAACCAGGATAATGTGTGATACTCAGTCTAAAGATAAAAGTTTCAGATATGACTAGTTATGAGAGTTCAACTAAACTGAAGACAAAAAATCAGCCAAGTAGAAGTTGTCATTTACCTTTTCAAGAACACTAAAAAGAGATTGAAATAAAGACTGTTTAGTTTCTTATTGATTTTGATGACTTATTAGATTATTAATAGTAAAGTATCTTCAAAGTTTAAAGTTTTCTCCCAGAAAAATTCAGAATCTAGAATTCTATAAATAAAACACATAAGAATGAGATAAATTAGGAATGTTTTCATTTGACTTTACCCCTTATACACATTTTCAGGAATTAATTCATTGCTTAAAGGAAATCAAAGAGCTCAAAGGAGAAAAGTAATAGCCCAGGAATGAGATCCTGTAAGTATTTTTTCTCTTAAGAGTGAGAATAAAACACATTTCAGAAGCATAAACACTTAGGCCTGTAATCAATAACAATAAAACAGGAAGTTATAGGGTTTCAGAAGAATACTTGTAAGAAAGTGGTAAATCCAGTTCATTAAATTGCATGCCTTAAAAAAACTTAGTAATATGATAGAGTAACAAGAACTTCTGTCATCAAGATCAAGGAAACAAAAATCGGTGATAAAGGCAAGGGCTGGATATGATTCTCTCTCTGTCTCTGTCTCTCTCTTTCTTTTTCACATATACACACACAAAGTAACCCTAGCTACCTGGATCACCACCCAAGAGGCCATCCCTGGGCAAGAAACAGATTCTATCAAACCCTATGTAAAAAAAATCACTGGAACAGGCCAATTTCCTTGATGAACACAGATGCAAAGATCTTTAACAAGATTCTAGCTAACAGAATCCAGAAACACGTAAAAAAAATAATACACTATGACCGGGTAGGCTTCATCCCAGAGACACAGGGATGGTTTAACATATGTAAGTCCATAAATGTAATCCAACATATCAACAGAGCCAAGGTCAAGAATCACATGATTATCGCCACAGATGCAGAAAAGGCCTTTGATAAAATTCAACATTCATTCATGCTAAAAGCTCTGGAGAAAATAGGAATAGAAGGAACATTTCTAAAAACAAAGCCATTTATGACAGACCAATAGCCAATATTATTCTTAATGGGGAAAAGCTACAACCAATTCTCCTAAAATCAGGAACAAGGCAAGGATGCCCACTGTCTCCACTCCTCTTCAATATAGTCCTAGAACGCTTAGCCAGGGCAATAAGGCAAGAAAAAGACATTAAAGGGATCTGCATAGGGAAAGAAGAAGTTAAACTATCCCTTTTTGCAGACGACATGATACTATACCTCCACGATCCCAAAAACTCCATCCCCAAAACTCCATCATAAATCACTTCGGCAAAATAGCAGGGTACAAAATAAACCCACAAAAATCAGTTGCCTTCCTATACACTGATAATGTACAGGAAGAGAGGGAAATAAAGGGAGCA